>NC_052957.1:28638619-28669814 GCF_013358895.1 Oreochromis aureus
TGCTACGAGAGGAGAACACACCTTGGATCATGTCTATTCAAACATCAGGCATGCTTTCAGAGCGACACCCCTCCCCCACCTGGCTGGATCTGACCACCTCTGCATGTCCCTCACCCCCACCTACACCCCCCTGCTGAGAAAAACAAAGCCCCAGACAAAGACAATAAAAACCTGGCCTGAAGGAGCCCTCTCTCAACTGCAGGACTGCTTCTCAACTACTGTATGGGATTTATTCTCCAGCCACAACCTCCAGGAGTACACGGACACTGTACTCTCGTACATCAGGAACTGTGTTGACAATGTCACCGTCAACAAAAGGGTCAGGGTGTTTCCAAATCAAAAACCCTGGATGAATAGCGAAGTGCAGTCCCTCCTAAAAAGCCGCAACACTGCCTTCAAGTCAGGGGACAGGGCTGCGTATAGGGCGGCCAGGGCAGACCTGAGTAGAGGCATCAGGAAAGCTAAGGCTGCCTATAGGAGGAGGATTGAAGATCACTTTGCTGACAACGACCCCAGAAAAATGTGGCAGGGGATCAATCACATTACCGACTACAGAAGCAGTAACCAGGCGACATCTAGGATTGATGCCTCGCTGGCTGAGGATCTAAATCGTTTCTTCGCCCGCTTTGAGACGACCAGACCCTCAGCTGTCACACCACTTCCACCCGCCCCCAGCACCGGCACACTAACACTTAGGGAGCATCAAGTGAGGTGTGTTCTAAGGTCAGTGAATCCCAGGAAGGCGGCAGGTCCTGATGGAATACATGGAAAGGTTCTCAGAGCATGTGCTGACGAACTGACCGGAGTCTTCACTAAAATCTTCAACCTTTCCTTGTCATTAAACACCGTCCCGCCCTGCCTCAAAACCTCCACCATCATCCCCATCGCCAAGAAGACAGCTGTGGTCAGCCCAAATGATTACAGGCCTGTTGCACTTACGCCTGTAGTGATGAAGTGCTTTGAGAGACTGGTCTGTCAGCACATCGGGGCCAGTCTGCCTCCCACTTTGGACCCCCACCAATTTGCCTACAGGACTAATCGATCCACCGAGGACGCTATCGCCATAGCGCTCCACACTGCGCTGAGTCACCTGGAACACAGAGGAAGCTATGTGAGAATGCTCTTCCTGGACTTCAGCTCAGCATTTAATCATATCATCCCAGAGATCCTGGTCCAGAAACTGTCTCACCTGGGACTCTCCACCCCCATCTGCCTCTGGATCAAGGACTTCCTGACAAACAGACCACAGTCTGTCAGACTCGGCCCCCACCTGTCCAGCACCATCACACTCAGCACTGGGTCTCCACAAGGATGTGTTCTGAGTCCCCTCCTGTTTACGCTCTACACATCCGACTGCTCCCCTACCCATCTCTCAAACACCATCATAAAGTTTGCGGACGACACCACTGTGGTCCGACTCATCTCAAGGGAGGATGAGTCGGACTACAGAGATGAGGTCAACAGACTGACTGAGTGGTGTTCAGTTAACAACCTCCAACTGAACACCACGAAAACTAAAGAACTCATCTTGGACTTCAGGAAGGGCAGAGCAGACCCGGCCCCACTGTACATTCACGGGAACCGTGTGGAGAGGGTACACTCCATGAGGTTTCTGGGCGTGCAGATCTCTGATGATCTCTCCTGGACTGCAAATACCACTGCGGTGGTAAAAAAGGCCCAGCAGCGTCTCCACTTTCTGAGAGTGCTCAGGAGGAGCAACCTGGAGGAGAGGCTGCTGGTGACATTCTACAGAGCCACCATAGAGAGCATCCTAACGTACGGCATAACAACATGGTATGCAGGGTGCTCAGCTGCAGACAGGAAAGTACTGCAGAGGGTCATCAACACAGCCCAGAAGATCACTGGCTGCTCTCTGCCCAGCCTGGAGGTCATTGCAAACTCCCGGTACCTCAGCAGAGCTGGCAATATCATCAAGGACCATTCTCACCCCAGCAATCAGCTGTTTGAACTATTACCGTCAGGCCGACGATACAGGTCACATAAAACCAGGACAAACAGATTCAGGGATAGCTTCTTTCCCAGAGCTATCACCGTTGTAAATAAGCACAAAAACGATTGAACCTGCTTAGCCATACCATACTGTCACTGTCATTATATTATGCTGCTATTCATACTGTCATACTGTCATTATATTATGCTGCTATCCTGTAAATATCATGCTTACTTTTGTGAGTACTTACGTTTGTTTTATTGTACCTTTTATATTTTACATTTATATTTATTATTGCATTTTGCACCAAGGGAGTGGCACTCCAATTTCGTTGTACCCTGTACAATGACAATAAAGGCTATTCTATTCTATTCTAAAGTTGACCTTTGACCTTTTCAGTGTTGGAAAGACACTTTCTTGCACTGAGGTCTGCTTATTGTAAGTATCTTGTACTTGTTTTTACACCTTTTAATGTTAAAGTTGACCTTTGACCTTTTCAGTGTTGGAAATACACTTTCTTGCACTGAGATCTGCTTATTGTAAATATCTTGTACTTGTTTTTACACCTTTTAATGTTAAAGTTGACCTTTGACCTTTTCAGTGTTGGAAATACACTTTCTTGCACTGAGATCTGCTTCGATGGCATCATGCTTATTGGCATCGATGAGCCACTGTCATTATGTGACATATTGAAATCGCGTTTGAATTTGTGCTTGTTTTTTGCTTTCACTTTCACTTTGCGATCGTGCGAACTGTGTGTAGAGAGCGGCAGCACTGATTGGTGAGTGACGATTAATTGCGCACCAATTCCTCTGACGTCGTCTTATCACTCATTAGCTTACTATTCAAACGTGACAAGTGAAATCTCCCACAGCAAGCTTAAACACGTGAGAGGTTGATTGCGCAGAGAATCGCTGACCGTTATGTAAGTACCTGTGTAAAAGCAGCAGGATTTACGCTGGAATTTTACAGGGAGTGCAGAATTATTAGGCAAGTTGTATTTGTGAGGAATAATTTTATTATTGAACAACAACCATGTTCTCAATGAACCCAAAACACTCATTAATATCAAAGCTGAATGTTTTTGGAAGTAGTTTTTAGTTTGTTTTTAGTTTTAGCTATTTTAGGGGGATATCTGTGTGTGCAGGTGACTATTACTGTGCATAATTATTAGGCAACTTAACAAAAAACAAATATATACCCATTTCAATTATTTATTTTTACCAGTGAAACCAATATAACATCTCCACATTCACAAATATACATTTCTGACATTCAAAAACAAAACAAAAACAAATCAGCGACCAATATAGCCACCTTTCTTTGCAAGGACACTCAAAAGCCTGCCATCCATGGATTCTGTCAGTGTTTTGATCTGTTCACCATCAACATTGCGTGCAGCAGCAACCACAGCCTCCCAGACACTGTTCAGAGAGGTGTACTGTTTTCCCTCCTTGTAAATCTCACATTTGATGATGGACCACAGGTTCTCAATGGGGTTCAGATCAGGTGAACAAGGAGGCCATGTCATTGGTTTTTCTTCTTTTATACCCTTTCTTGCCAGCCACGCTGTGGAGTACTTGGACGCGTGTGATGGAGCATTGTCCTGCATGAAAATCACGTTTTTCTTGAAGGATGCAGACTTCTTCCTGTACCACTGCTTGAAGAAGGTGTCTTCCAGAAACTGGCAGTAGGACTGGGAGTTGAGCTTGACTCCATCCTCAACCCGAAAAGGCCCCACAAGCTCATCTTTGATGATACCAGCCCAAAGCAGTACTCCACCTCCACCTTGCTGGCGTCTGAGTCGGACTGGAGCTCTCTGCCCTTTACCAATCCAGCCACGGGCCCATCCATCTGGTCCATCTGGCCCATCAAGACTCACTCTCATTTCATCAGTCCATAAAACCTTAGAAAAATCAGTCTTGAGATAGTTCTTGGCCCAGTCTTGACCTTTCAGCTTGTGTGTCTTGTTCAGTGGTGGTCGTCTTTCAGCCTTTCTTACCTTGGCCATGTCTCTGAGTATTGCACACCTTGTGCTTTTGGGCACTCCAGTGATGTTGCAGCTCTGAAATATGGCCAAACTGGTGGCAAGTGGCATCTTGGCAGCTGCACGCTTGACTTTTCTCAGTTCATGGGCAGTTATTTTGCGCCTTGGTTTTTCCACACGCTTCTTGCGACCCTGTTGACTATTTTGAATGAAACGCTTGATTGTTCGACGATCACGCTTCAGAAGCTTTGCAATTTTAAGACTGCTGCATCCCTCTGCAAGATATCTCACTATTTTTGACTTTTCTAAGCCTGTCAAGTCCTTCTTTTGACCCATTTTGCCAAAGGAAAGGAAGTTGCCTAATAATTATGCACACCTGATATAGGGTGTTGATGTCATTAGACCACACCCCTTCTCATTACAGAGATGCACATCACCTAATATGCTTAATTGGTAGTAGGCTTTCGAGCCTATACAGCTTGGAGTAAGACGACATGCATGAAGAGGATGATGTGGACAAAATACTCATTTGCCTAATAATTCTGCACTCACTGTAGTTCTGCTGAGCCAAATAAGACAGGTCAGGGTGAAGAAGGCACAGCCAAATAAAAGCCTACCACAAAACGGAAAAGAATAGAATAGAATAGAATTCAACTTTATTGTCATTGCACATGCACAGGTACAGGGCAACGAAATGCAGTTTGCATCCATCCAGAAGTGCTTTAGTGATATAGATATATTACAATATATATTAGCAATAATATAGATATGCAAGTATATTACAGAAATGGGTCTATTATGGTATGTTATAATGTACACGGTATGAAGTATGTTGTGAATATTCTATAACTATAGGTATGTACAGGCTGTAGTGAGTACAAGCTATGTACAGGATATGAACAGGATATAAATATGAAAAACTATACAGAATATGAAATAAAAAACTTTACAGAAATCTGAGTTATACAGCTATACAGAAATGGGAACTATGCAAGTTGTAAACAGTTGTAAGGTTAAAAATTATTGTATGTACAGAATGATTATTTACACAGAGCTATACAGTAGTGCAGTTAAGATAAGTGAGGGTGTGGATAATTTCTACAGAGGCTGTATAAAGTGCTAGTGGTTGTGAGTGGTGGTTCAGTCCATGTTATTATTGTGTGTTTGAGGGTACGGTTGTCCATTGTGGGTGTGTGTATGTTCAGTCCATGTGTTAACGTGGGTCAGATGTCAGGAGGCAGAGTTCAAAAAGTTATGACAAATCAGACTATGAGGCAAAAAGAAAGCTCAGCTTTTTTGGTTTCATGGACAAAAGAATTTATGTGGCTGGAATATGACGAGCTAAATAACATAATGTTCTGCCGGGTGTGTCGTGAGTTTCATTTCATTTGAGTCGACAAGCGCCTTTGTAACTGGGACCAGTAATTTGAAGAAAGACCCCATCAGAACCCATGAGAAATGCAAGAAATGCATTATTGCCCAGTCTGCAATATTTTTCCCAGAACAAACAGCAATTGCAAAAAATAAACCAAGCAGAAGCAGAAGTCCTGAAAAATCTTTCAAAAGCGTACTATGTTGCAAAGAGTGAACCACCATTGGCCAAATTTAGCAGTTTTTGCAAACTTCAAAAAGCAAATGGCCTCGATCTTGGTTCCCCTTACCTCTTACCCTTGACTTCAGTGGAAATTTCAGATTCAGGATCTGACACAGACTGATTCATGTTCTACACAGTTCTTGCAAGTTCATAGAAATTTCTGTTCAATTAGAAACAAGTATTTGAGTTGATGATTGTAATTTTTATACAGTTGTTGTGATTTGTATTTTAACAATTTTCTGATAAATTTGTTTCCGTTACAATATTATACTTTAATGTATAATGTATGATATTATAATATTATATTATTCCTTTACAATATTATACTTTAATCTATAATATTGTAAAGGAAACAGAACATTAAAAAATTGCTCTCTTTTTTATTCGGGCTACTTAAATTTATTTTGGGCTACCAAAAACTGAAGAGTGCCTGCCCGAAGGGCTACCAGAGACTTTGAAATTTTGCGAGCCCTGTTATTGTAAATATCTTGTTCTTGTTTGAACACCTTTTACTGTTAAAGTTGACCTTTGACCTTTTCAGTGTTGGAAAGACACTTTCTTGCACTGAGGTCTGCTTATTGTAAATATCCTGTACTTCTTTTTACACCTTTAAAGTTGACCTTTAACCTTTTCAGTGTTGGAAAGACACTTTCTTGCACTGAGGTCTGCTTATTGTAAATATACTGTACTTGTTTTTACACCTTTAAAGTTGACCTTTGACCTTTTTAGTGTTAGAAAGACACTTTCTTGCACTGAGGTCTGCTTATTGTAAATATACTGTACTTGTTTTTACACCTTTAAAGTTGACCTTTGACCTTTTCAGTGTTGGAAAGACACTTTCTTGCACTGAGTTCTGCTTATTGTAAATGTGAAAAGATTTTGTTTATTATTCAAATATGCTTTGCTTGTGATTGTGTAAACTCTGAATGACGATTCACCCTGATAAAACATGAAACCTTGCCTATGCTTATCAAATGCCTGTGAAGACAAGTTCCTGTGCAAAGAGCAACGGAAAATGCCACTTAAGCAGACGTTTAGTATAGTACGGACAGAATGATTAGTAAGATATGCATTTGTCAGTTAAGCAATCTATATTCTGAGAACAGGCGGAGACTGCCTCCGTCTGCTGTGTAACCTACATGCCTATATAAACTGCAATAAAGAAGAGTACTGGTGTGACTGTCTCTTGAGACGCTCACCCCATGTACATGTGATTGATGATATTGTCTCACTGTATCTCTGTTTTACTTTGGCAGCCTTCTATTTGGGAATTTTCCCCTGACATTTCTTGGTCCTTCGAAACCGGATGAGACAGCCTATTTAAAGCAGCTCTCACAGAGAGCACCTCATCAGGTCCCGTCGGTGCGAGAAGCCCACGTTGAAGTCTGCCGGCAGCTCACGCACTAGGTGTGTGATAAAACCCAAGAGCGTGAATTCGGGTCTTGGTCAACGTTTTACAAGTGGTCCGCACCGTCGGGGGCTGATCAGGTGCATCTGAAGAAACCAGCGCCATGGTAAGACAGACTACTTTGAGATAATAAAGGTTTGCGCAAAAACGAAAACGAAACTTAAGACTCGTCCAAGACAGACTGGAAGCATTAAGCTCGTCTTGAGGACTGGTAGTCAGCTCGCCCGCAGAGGGTTGGAAGCACTAAAATAAATATTGAGCTCGTCATAAGTGATTGGTAGCTCCCCGAAAGGGTAAAATAGGCCTAGCTCGCCCGCAGTGGCTGGAAGCACTACGCTCGCCTTAAGAGGCTGGTAGCGTGAACGCGCGTTAAAACTGTCTGTCTTTTATTGTCTTTTTTTGGTGGAATAAGTTGATTTTTACAGCACAATAAGGAGGCTGAACTATTCCACTGATTTGTTTACTGTTGGTCGCTGAAGTACTGGTGAGCTGAGAGGAAGGTCGTGTTTTATCACGTAAAGGTGACACCGCTTTCAAGAATAGCTTGAAAGTAGAAGGGCGTGTCAGCTACCTCTCTCTGTTCTCGTGCCAGTGAAAGCGCCGCAGGTGTGTGTGTATTACTAAGCGCTAAAAGAAGCATAAACTAATAATGGGTAATAAAGCAACAAAACTCACTGCTGACGAGCAGTGGCTAGAAAAGAAATGTCCAGGCGCCGGACAAATTAGTGCATATAGATGGAGAAATCCAAAGAAAACCTAAATGTCCCACGTGGGAGGGAAAATGCATTAACTAAATTATAAGAAACCCTCCAAGCAGAAATAAATACTGAAAAGGAAGCTAAAAAGAAATCAAAGCATACACAAGAGTTGTAATATTTTAAAGCATGGAAAGAGGAATGAAGTGGAATAAACAAAAGGTTAAATTAAGGTTAACTTAAATTAAAGCAATGAAACAAAATTGGGAAGACAACCAAGCTGAATGAATAGAATGCGTGAAACCAGATAATTCACACAAAATATATCAAATAAAAAAGAGAGATGCATAAGGCATATTAAGGCTGTGTCATTGTTCAGCCAAGGAAAATGTCTCCAGCTTGGGAAGGTGTGAAGCTGCAGGTTCACACAGACCCGTGATGGATACATAATAAAATATAAACTAATATACTATTGTATATTAGTAGTAAAGTAGTGTATTGTAATATACTATTGCTGTTATAAAAAAGGAAAAACAATACAATGATAACATTAATAATGACATACTATTAATAGGAAGAGGCACTTCAGTCAGTTATGATGTGAGGTGGAAGATTGTTAAAAGTAGTCTGATTCAAGCTTAAGGTTTGCTCAAACTCAGTACAATGATATAGGAGATGAAGAAAATAAGGAAATAACTACACTAATCAGGTGCATAGAGACACCTGACCTGCTTGTAAACCTGTCATCTTAGATGAGACTTTGTTAAGATGAAAAGCAAACCTATACTAACAACTAATGAGCCAAACCCTGAATACAACAGCTAAAGCTACAGGTTTGAGAAGCTGAATAAAATGAATTAAATATGTGGACACTACCAAGCTGATGAGCAAGTTACACATTTTTATTTGTTTTTTAGAGCAGAAGCTGCATATTAAAGGTCACACATGCAGCTGTCTGTGAGCTCAGTTTTTTCCTCACACTTCTGCTCTGTTTCTGGTAGCAGCTTTTTCTTTTCTTTCTGTGTCTTGACTCATGTGTGTAAAGCCTTCATGCCATCGGCAATTTGTTTTTTGTCTTTGTTTTTTGTTTTGTTGGTTTGAAAAATGAATAAATCTGTGATCATACTTGTGGATCACAGTGGCACAGAATGATTAGGCATATGATTTACTAATGCAGATGTAATAACTTTATTCTAAAATTCAAGGAGAACAAACAAGAACAACATCTTCAGTTATGTCTTGTTGTTGTTCTCTGTGCAGTGTGCTGAGTTTTGTTTTTGTTCTTTTGTTTTTTAAATGTTGCTTGAGTGATGAGCACTGTAACTTCTGAAGTAGCTCTCACCATGTGTCCTTGATGATGATAAGTCCAGAGCCAGCTGAGAGCTGGGTTATCTGTTTTGTTTTATGTGACAAGGCTGAGAAATTAAAACTTAGGTTCTTGTTTTGAAAAAAAAAAAAAAAAAAAAAAAAAGAGAGGTTTTGTGTTTCTCAGCCAAGAACAACTACAATTTCATTTTCTGTTTTGAGACAGGATAATAATAATAACAATAATAATAAAACAAAGAGTGATGTTTTGTTTAAGTGTTGAAGCAGGCTAATACTGCAACATATCGTCTAGTGCATGATCTGCGAGCAATATATGAAATCATCTTATTTATCTTTAAATAAACTCCAATTATGGAGACCTGAAGTCACATGCTTAGGGCACACCCTCAGGTGAAGGCAGAAAGCTACTAAACAAAGAAAAAAAGCTATACAAAATGCGCCACAGCCACAAAACTAAGTATTCACATTCTTTCTGACTCTTTGTGAGCCTGAGTTATGACCTTGGCTCCCTGTTTTTCTGCTTCCACCAAGGGTGGGGGTGACGCTCCCGTGGCATGTGCTCTGTTCTCTTTACTATCACAAAAAAAAAGAGAGAGGCCCCTACTCTCTGAATACAATATTCTCTTCATAACTCGGCAGTATGAAATGTCGTGAAACAGTGTAACTCACTCACAGTAAATCAGCAGTGAATCAGCAGTATAGGATAATACTTCCAAAATCTCTACACAAAACAGCCTTAGTGACACATGGAGTTACTCTCCATGCGTCAACAGGAGGGATAGGAGATATAATCTCCAAAACACTTTTACACTCTAAATTTCAAAACTTCAGCAAAAGAATTTGTCAGAACATGCATGATTTGCCAAAAACACAATGTCTAAGGGAATCTTAGACCAAAGAGAGGTCATTTTCCCACACCACCTCATCCTTTCCACACAATCCACATGGATTTTATTGAACTAAATGAATGCCAAGGCTCAAAATACGCTCTAGTGATCATAGACGTATTCTCAAAATGGCCAGAAATCTATCCAGTAAAGAAAGCAGATGCCATTTCAGTAGCAAAATGCTTATGTAACCATTTTATTCCAACATATGGCATCCCCACTCTGATAAGATCAGATAATGGGACACACTTTGTCAATGAGGTAATCAGCAAAGTCTCTGAAGCACTAGGATTCAGCATCAAATATCACTGTGCTTATCATCCTCAAAGTGCCGGCCTAGTAGAAAGGACAAACGGCACAATAAAACAGAGGCTTAGAAAATGTATGGAAGAAACAGGAAGGCCGTGGCCAGAGTGCATGGGCCTAGTAAAAATGTGGATGAAATTAACACAAGGTTCACAAAAACTTACACCTTTTGAAATCATTCATGGCAGACCATTTCCACTGCCAATCACAAGTGAACCTTTAGATAAATCAATCAGAGAAACTACACTAGCAGAATGGATGTCGAAGCTACTAGAAAACAAAGATATTGTTTTGAACAATAAACTGCCTTCTGAATCTTCTCCAGTATCTTGCAGGTTGAAGCCAGGTGATTGGGTCCTGATTCGAGTTCTCCATAGAAAAAATTGGAGCTCGCCCCGTTGGGAAGGCCCATACCAAGTGCTTATCACCACACCAACTGCCTGTAAGATAGCAGAAAGACCATCTTGGATTCACCAAAGCCACTGCAAGAAAGTGAGTGACAGCCCAGACCCCTAGGCGCCGGCACCCCTACCCTCAGGTGATCTGACTGGTGAAGGGAGGGCTGATCGGGTATATCCCGCCCTCTGCTTCTTGCCAGTAGTCTACTCACCTGAGGACCTAGGTGTGTTTGGTCGCCATGAAGACTCCTGTTGTCCTCGTGGCTGTCCTCCTACTCTCAGCAGGACTCCTCATGTTTCTAGAGGATGGTACAGAAAACGAACAGCACCATCTACGGACGAGATGGACGCATGACAATTCACACCTCCGTGACATGACACAAGACCACATTCACCCATGGATGAATAACGCATGGTACCGCTACGTACATGACAGGACTAAGGGAGAGCCTAATAACACTGCATGTTACGTCTGCTCCCACATGCCATGCACTTCAACACATCCCACTTTTTATGGAAACTACATGAATAAAACACAAGCCAAGTGCGCTGCCAGCTTCACGGGCATTGGCTATCAACATAAGAAAATCATCATTGATGAGACAAGCTCTGTCATCTATGCGCTTAACCTTCTTTAGTATGTTTCAGGGACCACCCCAATACGAGGTAATCACCGTCGAAAACGCTGGACTTGACAACGGAACGTGTGACCAGCTCTTCTGGATCAACTTCAACGTGACGAATCGGAACACGTCCGTTCACTTCCCAGTGTTCTTGGACCAAACCCCAGAGAAGAACCACTCCATGTGCTACCGACAAGACGACGGTAACAGACCCCTAGGCGACACCACCAACTGTAACCAAACCACAGCCAACGGAGAGGGCGCACCTGTAAACACGTCTGCGCCCAGCAACGGCACCTACTGGGTGCAGGGAATGGCCTGGCTGTGTGGACAACATGCCTACTTCATACTGCCACCCGGATGGACGGGCACCTGTGCCCCAATCTTCATTTCAGACCACACCTTCAGGATGTCAGCTGTAAATATCTCTCAGACTACAAGACGACGACGAGACGTCTCCGCAGTGCAACCACATGACCCCATCTATGGCAGTGATGTGCCAGAGGGATTTAAGCTTTGGACCACCGGACAAAAGGTCCTCCACTCACTGTTTCCATGGGTGGGCACCGGAAAGAACATTTTAAGGATTGAAACTTTGGATTACCGCTTTGGACTGTTCCTGAATGCCTCGTGCAAAATCAACAATCAACAAAATGAAGAGATTGATGCCCTGCGCATAACTGTGATGCAACACCGAGTCGCACTGGACATGATTCTGGCTGAAAAAGGAGGACTCTGTATACTCTTTAACAACACATGCTGTACATACATTCCAGATAATGTTCACTCTTCCAACATGACCGACGCCTTACGCACGCTGAAACAACTCAGGGACGCTCAGCAACAGGACTATGTCACGAACACTGAAGATTGGCTTACCTGGCTGTTGAGTGGTTCCTGGAAATCTCTTATTAATAAAAGGACTGGTTTTTGTAGGAGTTCTTCTACTCCTACTCTGTTGTTTTACTTCTTGTATTTTGCCATGTGCACAATCAATGATTAATAAAGTTGTTGCAGTTCATGTGCAGGCATACCTGACACTGCCCATGGACGAAGATGATGATGAATCCCCCTGACACTGAAATGCTGTGATACACCAATGTATGACGTGCTGATTAAAAATGCGCTGCAAGAAATCATGCACAGATAATAAACCAATGGTGTTTTAACTAGTGTGAAAGTTAAACAACAGGAGGGAAATGTGAAAAGATTTTGTTTATTATTCAAATATGCTTTGCTTGTGATTGTGTAAACTCTGAATGACGATTCACCCTGATAAAACATGAAACCTTGCCTATGCTTATCAAATGCCTGTGAAGACAAGTTCCTGTGCAAAGAGCAACGGAAAATGCCACTTAAGCAGACGTTTAGTATAGTTCGGACAGAATGATTAGTAAGATATGCATTTGTCAGTTAAGCAATCTATATTCTGAGAACAGGCGGAGACTGCCTCCGTCTGCTGTGTAACCTACATGCCTATATAAACTGCAATAAAGAAGAGTACTGGTGTGACTGTCTCTTGAGACGCTCACCCCATGTACATGTGATTGATTATATTGTCTCACTGTATCTCTGTTTTACTTTGGCAGCCTTCTATTTGGGAATTTTCCCCTGACAGTAAATATCCTGTACTTCTTTTTACACCTTTCAAGTTGACCTTTGACCTTTTCAGTGTTGGAAAGACACTTTCTTGCACTGAGGTCTGCTTATTGTAAATATCTTGTACTTGTTTGACCACCTTTTAATGTTAAAGTTGACCTTTGACCTTTTCAGTGTTGGAAAGACACTTTCTTGCACTGAGGTCTGCTTATTGTAAATATCTTGTACTTGTTTTTACACCTTTTAATGTTAAAGTTGACCTTTGACCTTTTCAGTGTTTTAAAGACACTTTCTTGCACTGAGGTCTGCTTATTGTAAATATCTTGTACTTGTTTTTACACCTTTTAATGTTAAAGTTGACCTTTGTGCTTTTCAGTGTTGGAAATTAGAGATGGACCGATCCGATATTACGTATCGATATCGGTCCGATACTGACCTGAATTACTGGATCGGATATCGGCGAAAAATAAAAAATGTAATCTGATCCATTAAATATCATAAAAGCATCTCACAAAACTTGCAACACGGCGTAACTCGGCTCATAACCGTAGCACGTTGCAGCAGTATGCGTCATGTGATACAGCGGCTGTGTGTATTTGTAGCCTCGCTACCAAAGCAGCATTTCATCTCCGAGGAAGTTATCCCAGAGAGAAGTAAAGCAAGTGTGTAAGTTCATCTCTGAATGTTTGTAAAGCATTCCAGCGTTAAGTTTAACAACCGATC
Source organism: Oreochromis aureus (assembly GCF_013358895.1). Lineage (NCBI taxonomy): Eukaryota > Metazoa > Chordata > Actinopteri > Cichliformes > Cichlidae > Oreochromis > Oreochromis aureus. The sequence goes on from NC_052957.1 coordinate 28,652,117, forward strand.
TATAGCGCGACTGCCTCTTCTCTCTCCCTCTGCTGCTGCTACTTCAATCGTGAAACTGCTTAATGATCAGCTGATCGGCTTTTCTGTCGAGAGTCCGTCTCTCTTCTTTGTTTTTGGCCCACTTCGCGCCAGAAAGAGGAACCCAGCGGCTGAACAACAGCAGCACGTTTAAGCTTGATAAGCTGTTGTTAGAATTTATTTAATATTACTTTCTACACCAGGATCCTTTTCTACCTAGCTGACGGCTGGTAACTGTGCAGGGGCGGATCTAGCAAAGTTTAGCCAGGGGGGCCGATAGGGCATGAACAGGGAAAAGGGGGCACAAAGACATACTTTTCTTTCTTATTCTCATTTAAAATATGTAACTTTTAATAAATAATTATCTGAATCTTACACCCAAAGTTTTAATCTGGGTGCACTGGACCTATAAAGACAGGTGGTCGGGTTTTTGTGCTGGACCACACACGCTGGACACGACGCATGAAAGAGGCAATAGATGATCTGCTGCAAAAGTACCATGGGAAGAAGGACATCCTGAAGCTTGTGGATCAAGATTATGCAGACATGGTCCATCGTTCTGCTGCAGATCCCAACAGCCTGCTGCATCCCACATCCAAGGTGCACATATCCCGTTATGTGAAGCACTTGGCTAAGCTTCTCAACACCAATTCATCTTTGAACACAAGCCCAGAAAAACTTCTGGAGACTCAGCAGCTGTGGCACTCATTAACGGAAGGCAGTGAAACAACTAGTGTTCCCGCAGTCACCATAGAGCCTGCCTGCCGTCTTTAACCCGCCTCCTCCTGCCCTGTCTGCACCACTGACTCAATAGAGAAGGTTGTGGAGGGCATCTTAGAAAAGCAACAGCAGCAGCAGCCTGAGGGAAAAAGAAGGCAGACAAAGACTTGTCTTGCCTGTGGACAGCCCAAGTCTCAATATGAGACACACGGATCCACCGTCCACTATTTTTACCAGAGAGGGCCTGTGCTCTGTTTCTATTGTTCCAACAAGGTGCATCAAACTTATGCTGCTGAGGGAATCAGTAACCCGAAAATGCCCTTTGAGGAATTTGCCCAGACAGAATTTTTCCAAAGGGATCTGGATGCTACCAGGAAGAGGTCAGAGGAAAGGATGGAGAAAAAGAGGAAAAGGCCAGAAACCCAACAAACAGGCCGCCTCTGCAGGTTCTGCCACATGGACCTGAAACAGGGACCAAATAGCCCACATGTTCATACGGGTTTCCCTGGAGTGGCAGGGAAATATATCTACTGCCCTTCAAAAGTGCACTCTCTGTACAGGGACAAGGGCATGGCCAAGGAGATGACCTGGAAGGAGTTTCAGGAGTCTCCTTTCTATGAGGCAGAGAGACAAAGATGGGTGGAAGAAAAAAGGAAATAGGGGAGAAACAGTTTATATTGTAAATAAGATAGTTTTGTTCTAGTTTCGTAATGTTTATTTTGTTTATATAAATAAAAACTGATTGTAAATATAAAATCTAAATAAATTGTGTTCTGTAAAAGCACAGCTCTCTTCTTTATAACCTCTTAGAGTTCACCTGTATGTTTATATATCTGTGTAAGCTTACCATCAGGTAATCAGTTTTAAAAAGTTGTGAGTGCTGCCCTGAAAGCTTACATATTAATTCTAAATCACTTCATGTAATGATAACAAGCCATCCTTTCTCTAGTGGCGTCTCACAGCTTTTGTCTTTATAATCTTTCTGGTTGATTTATATCATTAGAAACATGACTGATGTCTTTTATCTGTGTGACTGTACAGCCTGTTTCAGACATGACAACCAGACAGTGTCTGAAGTTATCTTTAATACATGCAACACAGCTGGAGGTAGTCCAGACACTTTCTCACTTCTGGTGATAATATTTTTGCTTTAGGTATTGTTGCTTGCTGGCTTGAAGCTTATCTACAAAAACAGTTCAATAAGGAAAGATCATGTGGAAAAAAACCAACATGATTTATTCAGATACAGAAATAAATGTAACTGTTAGGCACTTAGACTCCAATGACCCATCATAGCAGAAGGAATCTCAGCAGTGGCAGGATTTTGCACAAGCCCCACCCCAGAGTCAACATGCTGGTAGTGATGAAGATGGAGGCTGGGACAGGGTTCCAAGTGACCACGGTGAGGAGGAGAAAGGAGAGGAGGCGGGCTGCATGGCTGAGGATCTGAAACGCAGAAGAGCAACAGATTTAAAGCATGCAGAGTGGAGGCTGAGTTGCTTGGAGAAGGCAGGCAAGAGCATAACTGGAAGAAAGTAATGAAGCCAGTACTGAGTTTGTGCTGGAAAATGAATGTGCTTTCAACACCATCAGGCCGACCCTCCTGGGTGATAAGTTAACAGCGATGCAGGTGGATGCTTCTCTGGTGTCCTGGATTGTTGATTACCTGACAGGAAGACCACAATATGTACGTCTCCCACAGTGTGTGTCTGACAAGGTAATCAGCAACACAGGGGCACCACAGGGGACTGTCCTCTCCCCCTTCCTCTTCACCCTCTACACCACAGACTTCAGCCACTGCACAGAGACCTGCCATCTTCAGAAGTTTTCTGATGACTCTGCGGTGGTTGGATGCATCAACGGGGATGATGAGACAGAGTACCGGGCTGTGGTCGACTCCTTTGTCACGTGGTGTGAGCAGAATCATCTGCAGCTCAACGTGGCAAAGACTAAGGAATTGATAGTGGACTTCAGGAAGACCAGGAAACACTTGACCCCTGTTTCAATCCAAGGGGTCAGTGTTGACATTGTGGAGGACTATAAATACCTTGGAGTACACATTGACAATAAACTGGACTGGGCTAAAAACACCACAGCACTTTACAGAAAGGGCCAGAGTCGTCTCTATCTTTTGAGGCGACTGAGGTCCTTCAACATCTGCCAGAAAATGCTCAGGATTTTCTACCAGTCTGTTGTGGCCAGTGCGATCCTCTATGCCGTTGCATGCTGGGGGAGCAGGCTGAGGGTCGCAGATGCCAACAGACTCCATAAACTGATTCGTAAGGCCAGTAATGTTGTGGGGATGGAGCTGGACTCCCTCAAGGTGGTGTCGGAGAGGCGGATGTTGTCCAAGATAAAGACAATGTTGGATAACACCTCCCACCCACTCCATGACATGCTGGTCAGTCACAGGAGCACGTTGAGTGAGAGACTGAGATTACCGAAAAGCACCACTGAACGACACAGGAAATCATTCCTGCCTGTGGCCATCTCCCTGTACAACTCATCCACTTAACACACTGTTTACTGCAACAGCTACACCCTTCTTGCACATGTTCTTTTTCAGCTATTTATTAATAGTGACTTTTATGTATAGTGACTTTTATATATATATATATATATATACCTGAATATATTGTGCTATTCTTAGTTAGTGTATTGTCTGTCTTTGTTAATGTTTGTTTATAATGGAGCACTGTAACGAAAAATAATTTCCCCTAGGGATCAATAAAGTATTCTGATTCTGATTCTGAATAGATATAAACTAGCAGCCACCAGGAAGCAGACAAATGACTTATTACAGATCTTCCTTATTGAAATTATGCATAAGCTTAATTTTCTATGCCATCAGAATGTATCTGAATTATAGTTTTAACTTTAACCTTTGTATTAAAAGTTGGATGTCTGCATAACTGAAGAGTATGTCTGGTCTGTATCATCTCAAAACTGTGACGATACAGTTTATTCCGAGTTATATACTTTGTGACAGTTGTTGTGGACGTTTCCATTAAATAAAGCCTACAGACAACGGTAGGATGTAGCTAACATCCTTTCATCAAAAACAGCAAAACCTACTTGGTGAGAGCAGCCATCGTGGGTTAAACCCAAGGCAGAGTCTCTGCTGAACCCAACACAGCCTTGGGTTTAAACACCTTCTACAGAACCAAAAGGCAGTACACAGCTGTTTTCACACCTTTGGTCTTCCCCCAGAGAAAAGTTCACACTCCCTTGCTTCCTCTTACAGTGGAGAAGACAAAAGATTAACTCTTCCTGTGTGAACGCCTGCTTCCAACTTCCTGAGATACCTTATGTTAGCGGCATGAATGTGTGAGACATTGAGGCATGCTAAAATCCCGTGGCACCAAAGTATTGTACAATAAAATAATGTGAATAATACATAAATATAAATAAAAGATATTCCTTTACACAGTATAGGTACATAATACTCCACAGGCCGTAACACTGTAATATAAATAAAATGATAAATGATCATTTTAAATGATAAAAATGATAATCAAATAATAAGAAAAAGCAAAGTGAAAAATAAATGTTATCCACATTAACTAAATTAAAAATGATGTTTATCTTTTGATAATGTAACACAGCCTTTGTCCCAACCAGGACTCGAACCTGCGCTCGGACGGTGCTATTTGATTGGCTGATTCTCCGTTACACCTATACGCGATGGGCCGTTATCAGATGAAAGTACAAAACTATCAAGAACCCCCCTCCTTGCACTGGTTGCATAAATTTCAGGTGGCATTTTTAAAACATGCCATGACATAACACACAGCTGCTATAATCACAAAGGGGGGGTCAAATGTCAATTATCGTTATAGGTTCTTGCTATATGTTATGTCGTAAGGGCCTAAGTTCCCTTATGACAGCTAGAGCTGGAAACAAGACCTCAAGCAATCCTAAGGCTAATTAGCACGGCTAGCATTTTAAAAAACATTTGTTAGCATATAGCTGTATTACAGCATGGTAAGTAGCGAGAACGCTAAGTTTTTGTTACCTTTGAAAAGAAAAATGTGAAGACGTAATATTAGCATATGCTAATGTTATTCACTCAAGCAAACATCTCAGGTACTGACTTGCTGCTTTCTAATATCTGTGTTTATTTCTGGATATACCTACATGGTTATTAGACATCCCACATAAAGGGTAACAAAGGCAGTAACTATAAATGACCATAACTTTACTGTAAATTACACTGCGATGGGCTCAATTCATATAGTTCTATCACGTGCACACGCATGGTAGCAACCGTAACCATGGCCCGCTGTAGGTATATGAATGCTGCACAAGGTTCCAGTCGTCCCTTTACACTTGCTCTTGGACTTGTCTTGACCTGCTCCAAGCTCAGCTTGTGGATAGATAACGTTTGGAGAATATTTCTACAGAAAGCGGATTTTACTAGAAAGCGACAACAACTACTGCATCTTTGGATCTTTTGTACTCATGTTTCATCATAACAGCAAAGCTTGAAGATGGCTCGTCGTGGACCCCGACTCGTCGACAGTCACCTGGTACAAAATTTCAAAATTTCTTCAATTATTTTAAGAGTCACTAGATGACTATAATAATTTAACAAGTTCCAGTGTGAATATCAAGTTTTAATGTGATCAAAATAAGTGTATTCCAAGACTTTTCCCGGTAAATTGCTTGTATGCTTTAAATTTTCCAGGAGAGGTGTAGAATTTATTACCGACTGGTGTATGAATGTGAAAAAAGGTGTTACTTTGATTTAAAGCCTTCAAATTTGACACTTTTTTCAAATGAAATGGTTAAAATTAGCTTAACATTCTTAAAAAAGCCCCCCTACCCCAAATATACATATATGTGTATATCGGTTTCTATGGTAACAGCAACGTTAGACCATATGTAAACATACCAGATCCCCTGTAGGTCCTAACATCATTTTCTTCTCTGGATCAAAGGCTTCACTTAAATAAACTATAACTTTTTCCCAGCTACATAATGCGATTAGTTAGTTATAAATCAGGGGTCGGCAACCCTAGGCACGCGCCACCGTTGGCACGCGAAGGGTTAACTGATAGCACGCACGACCGTAGCTGGACTGGCCATCGGGCATAAGGGCATTTGCTCGGTGGCTCGATCATTATTATTATTATTATTATTTTGGTGGTGGACTGACCAGAAGCTGGTCGGTGTGTAAAAATAACTCAGTTGTTTGGTGGTGGCTATGGCGGAGCTTCCACAGATTCAGTAAAATTAACAAGTGGTGGAGGCCAGCAGGTGGATGAGGGAAGGGGAGGCAGGAGAAGGAGAGACCCGAGGCAGCCGCCGGTCGGAGCGTCAGGTGAACTGAACTTCAGGTAAGAAGTTAATGACCTGCAGTCTATCTGGGTCAGATATAAACCAAGTTTAGGTGGAGTTTATTTTCGTTGTGCTGACTTTTTACAGTCAGTTACAATAACTCGTACTGCGTACTAGCTAGCATGACGGAATTTATATACTGCTGGGCGGGTGCTATGATTTTATTGATAGTGAACTTTATTTTATTCATAAGGTTAGTTAGTAGAGTTGCCAACCCTCCCGTACAAACGGAATCGTCCCGCCTTCAGAGAAATTATTACCCGTTTCGTGTTGAGCTGAGAAGGAACACAGTTTGTCCCGTACTTCAGCCAGGATGGAAAAAGACACAAAGCTGGAGTTATTGTGTCTTTGCTGCACAGCTGCATCTTCTCCTCTCTCATCTCTCCCCTCTCTCTCCTGTTGCTACTTCAATCGTGAAACTGATCAATGATCAGCTGATCAGCTTTTCTCTCTTGTTTGTTTATCGCTCACTTTGCGCCAGAAAGAGGAAACTGCCGGATGTCGCACTAAACAACAGCAGCACGTTTAAGCTTGGTCAGCTGTTGTTAGAATGTATTTAATATTAATATCTAGTATCAGCTGATGTTTGCTGGAGCCACAGCTGTAAAAACTGCTGGTCATGATATCGGTTTGTATATCTGGTGAGAGGGAAACATGAAGATGAAACCAGGAGATGTCCTTACTAAATCATCAGAGCTGAACAGGTGATGGAGAAACAGGTTTACCTTTTAGGTGACATAATGAGTTGAAGGAAGTTATGAACTGTTTCTGAGAGACAAATGACACCAGGATCCTTTTCACGTAGCTGACAGCTGGTAACTGTGCAGGTCTAGCAAAGTTTTGCCAGGGGCCAGGTAGGGCATTAACAGGAAAGGGGGCACAAAGAAATACTTTCTTATTCTCATTTAAAATGTCTGGCTGTTATTAAATAATTATCTAAAGCTTACAACCAAAGTTTTTATCTGACGTAAAATGAATAGAAATCATACATTTACCAACAAGACAGTGTACATCACTGTCACAACAGCGTTTGTTTTCATTCAAAGGCTTTATGGCTTTAATATCTGGGGGCGGTCTTTAGTCCAAATGCATCCATAGACTCGAGACACAATGCATTTTTGGGACTTTCAGGTGTATGGACCAATGTTTTATTTTCTGATCAAACCAGAAATCTTTAATGAGCAGCTAGATTTGTCTGGCATTAACTGGCTGAGTTAATGCCAGTTAATCGACACATCGAAGCAGCTGGAATCTACAGCTGTGCATGTTCATGGAGCTTGCATTTTCACCTGCTGGACATCACTACCTGACAAGTTTAACTGTCTTCAGAACATTGCAGAGGCCTTATTGACAGTATTTGGCTCTACATATCTGTGTGAGCAGATTTTCTCTCACATGAGTGTCCTCAGGTAGCTGTCTGAATGTTGGACACTCGGAGACCTGTGTCTCTGAGTGGGAGACCAGAGATCACATTAACATGTGTGTCTCTGTATTAACAAACATACCATATTGGCCCAGTTTATTTTTCTTATCATTGTTGTGAGGAGACCATAAATAGCATTTGTATTTTCTGTTGTACAGTTCATTTGCCGTTATGGAGTTCTTGTTATGAATAAAAAGTGTCTTTCTTTTGTTTCAAAATAGCTGATAACTATTCGCTGATAGCTGCCAACATTTGCAAACAAATATACTTCTATAAAGTGGTTCTATATAATGTGTAACTGTTAATATAGAGCGTTATTAAATTTATTGCTAATGCAATCATATGGCACACTGACTTCTGAGGAAATTTTAAATGGCACTCGCCATCAAAAAGGTTGCCTACCCCTGTTATAAATTATAAGTAGTTATAAATTTACTGTAGAATATTTATATAATAAGGTATTCATGCCCAGTTCTTTCCAAATCAATACCTATTATCCATTACCTACTCGAACGCAGTCTTTGCATAAAGGTTTAAAAAGAACAAATAAACAAAATGGACGTATACAAAATACAATACTGTTACCTTAACAGGGTAGTGTGCACAGAGTGAGCTGCCTTGGCAGAGATTTGGTGCTCTTTTTTTAAAAATGGATGCTTCACTTAATGATTGTGGACATAGTTGACATCTTGTTTTCTTCTCACATGAACAAGTAAAGTGTCATTCAGTCTGATATAAATGTAGCCTGTAGCTTTAGCACTGGGTGTTTACTACATTCCTAATGTTATTTTAAACTTGTTTCCTTACAGGCTGTCTTGACTACATTGTTGAACGTCCCGAGAACGAGGCCTTGATGACACTCTCCTGAGCGCCATCTCTTCTGATGAAGCATGGGACACTGAAACCGAGCGCGTCAATAAAGGTGAGTACATCGCCCTCTCCCCCTCCCCCTCTTCTCATGGAGAACTGGATGCTGATGTGTGTCAGTGAAGTGGAAGGTGAGTACCCCCCCACCTCCCTTTCTTGCACTGAGGTCTGCTTATTGTAAATATCTTGTGCTTGTTTTTACACCTTTTAATGTTAAAGTTGACCTTTGACCTTTTCAGTGTTGGAAATACACTTTCTTGCACTGAGGTCTGCTTATTGCAAATATACTGTACTTGTTTTTACACCTTTAAAGTTGACCTTTGACCTTTTCAGTGTTGGAAAGACACTTTCTTGCACTGAGGTCTGCTTATTGTAAATATCCTGTACTTGTTTTTACACCTTTAAAGTTGACCTTTGACCTTTTCAGTGTTGGAAAGACACTTTCTTGCACTGAGGTCCTTATTATTGTAAATATCCTGTACTTGTTTTTACACCTTTAAAGTTGACCTTTGACCTTTTCAGTGTTGGAAAGACACTTTCTTGCACTGAGGTCTGCTTATTGTAAATATCCTGTACCTGACCTTTGACCTTTTCAGTGTTGAAAGACACTTTTTGCACTGAGGTCTGCTTTTGTAAATATCCTGTTGACCTTTAAAGTTGACTTTTTTCAGTGTTGGAAAGACACTTTCTTGCACTGAGGTCTGCTTATTGTAAATATACTTGTTTTACACCTTTAAAGTTGACCTTTTTTACACACTTTTTAAAGTTGACCTTTGACCTTTTTGACCTTTGTGTTGGAAAGACACTTTCTTGCACTGAGGTCTGCTTATTGTAAATATCCTGTACTTGTTTTTACACCTTTAAAGTTGACCTTTGACCTTTTCAGTGTTGGAAAGACACTTTCTTGCACTGAGGTCTGCTTATTGTAAATATCCTGTACTTGTTTTTACACCTTTAAAGTTGACCTTTGACCTTTTCAGTGTTGGAAAGACACTTTTCTTTGCACTGAGTCTGCTTATTATAAATAAATATCTGTACTTGTTTTTACACCTTTTAAGTTTGACCTTTGACCTTTTCAGTGTTGGAAAGACACTTTCTTGCACTGAGGTCTGCTTATTGTAAATATCCTGTACTTTTTTACACCTTTAAAGTTAAAGTTGACCTTTGACCTTTTCAGTGTTGGAAAGACACTTTCTTGCACTGAGGTCTGCTTATTGTAAATATCCTGTACTTTTTTTACACCTTTAATGTTTGACCTTTGACCTTTTCAGTGTTGGAAAGACACTTTCTTGCACTGAGGTTCTGCTTATTGTAAATATCCTGTACTTGTTTTTACACCTTTAAAGTTGACCTTTGACCTTTTCAGTGTTGGAAAGACACTTTCTTTCTTGCACTGAGGTCTGCTTATTGTAAATATCCTGTACTTGTTTTTACACCTTTAAAGTTGACCTTTGACCTTTTCAGTGTTGGAAAGACACTTTCTTGCACTGAGGTCTGCTTATTGTAAATATCCTGTACTTTTTTTTACCTTTTAAGTTGACCTTTGAAGTTGAGTGTTTTGACACTTTTTTGCACTGAGTCTGCTTATTGTAAATATTGAAACCTTTAAAGTTACACTTTCTTGCACTGACCTCTGCTTTTATTGAAAAACTTTCTTGCACTGAGGTCTGCTTATTGTAAATATCCTGTACTTTTTACACCTTTAAAGTTGACCTTTGACCTTTTCAGTGTTGGAAAGACACTTCTCTTGCACTGAGGTCTGCTTATTGTAAATATCCTGTACTTGTTTTACACCTTTAAAGTTGACCTTTGACCTTTTCAGTGTTGAAAGACACCTTTGACCTTTTTAAAGTGTTGGACTTTGTTTTACACTTTCTTGACACTGAGGTCTGCTTATTGTAAATATCCTGTACTTGTTTTTACACCTTTAAAGTTGACCTTTGACCTTTTTAGTGTTGGAAAGACACTTTCTTGCACTGAGGTCTGCTTATTGTAAATATCCTGTACTTGTTTTACACCTTTAAAGTTGACCTTTGACCTTTTCAGTGTTGGAAAGACACTTTCTTGCACTGAGGTCTGCTTATTGTAAATATCCTGTACTTGTTTTTACACCTTTAAAGTTTTAAAGTTGACCTTTGACCTTTACACCTTTAAAGTGTTACAGTGTTTTCTTGCAGAGGTCTGCTTATTGTAAATATTGTACTTGACCTTTTTTTACACCTTTAAAGTTGAGTTCTTGACCTTTTCAGTGTTGTACACTTTCTTGCACTGAGGTCTGCTTATTGTAAATATAAAAACAACTCAGTGTGGAAAGACACTTGACCTTTTTGTTTACACACCTTTAAAGTTGACCTTGACCTTTTTTGACCTTTTTCAGCACTGAGGTCTTTATTGTAAACACACTTTTTGCACTGAGTTGACCTTTCTTTTGTTGGAAATATCCTTGCACTGACCTTTTTTGTACTTGTTTTTACACCTTTAAAGTTTTGACCTTTTCAGTGTTGGAAAGACACTTTCTTGCACTGAGGTCTGCTTATTGTAAATATCCTATTTTACACCTTTGTTTTTACACCTTTCTTGCACTGCCTCTTCTGCTTATTGTAAAACACTTTTTTTACAACTTTAAAGTTGACCTTTGACCTTTTTAGTGTTGGAAACACTTTCTTGCACTGAGGTCTGCTTATTGTAAATATCCTGTACTTGTTTTTTACACCTTTTGTTGACTTTGACCTTTTAGTGTTGGAAAGACACTTTCTTGCACTGAGTCTGCTTATTGTAAATATCCTGTACTTGTTTTTACACCTTTAAAGTTTTGTCCAGTGTTGGAAAGACACTTTCTTGCACTGAGGTCTTTAAATATCCTGTACTTTTTACACCTTTAAAGTTGACCTTTGACAGTGTTGGAAAGACACTTTCTTGCACTGTCTGCTTATTAAATTGTACTTGTTTTTTACACCTTTAAAGTTGACCTTTGACCTTTTCAGTGTTGGAAAGACACTTTCTTGCACTGAGGTCTGCTTATTGTAAATATCCTGTACTTGTTTTTACACCTTTAAAGTTGACCTTTGACCTTTTCAGTGTTGGAAAGACACTTTCTTGCACTGAGGTCTGCTTATTGTAAATATCCTGTACTTGTTTTTACACCTTTAAAGTTGACCTTTGACCTTTTCAGTGTTGGAAAGACACTTTCTTGCACTGAGTTCTGCTTATTGTAAATATCCTGTACTTCTTTTTACACCTTTAAAGTTGACCTTTGACCTTTTTAGTGTTGGAAAGACACTTTCTTGCACTGAGGTCTGCTTATTGTAAATATCCTGTACTTGTTTTTACACCTTTAAAGTTGACCTTTGACCTTTTTAGTGTTGGAAAGACACTTTCTTGCACTGAGGTCTGCTTATTGTAAATATCCTGTACTTCTTTTTACACCTTTAAAGTTGACCTTTTTTCAGTGTTGACCTTTTTCAGTGTTGGAAAGACACTTTCTTGCACTGAGGTCTGCTTATTGTAAATATCCTGTACACCTTTTTTACACAGTGTTTTACACTTTTAAAGTTGACCTTTGACCTTTTTAGTGTTGGAAAGACACTTTCTTGCACTGAGGTCTGCTTATTATTAAATATCCTGTACTTGTTTTACACCTTTAAAGTTGACCTTTGACCTTTTTAGTGTTGGAAAGACACTTCTTGCACTGAGGTCTGCTTATTGTAAATATCCTGTACTTGTTTTTACACCTTTAAAGTTGACCTTTGACCTTTTCAGTGTTGGAAAGACACTTTCTTGCACTGAGGTCTGCTTATTGTAAATATCCTGTACTTGTTTTTACACCTTTAAAGTTGACCTTTGACCTTTTCAGTGTTGGAAAGACACTTTCTTGCACTGAGGTCTGCTTATTGTAAATATCCTGTACTTCTTTTTACACCTTTAAAGTTGACCTTTGACCTTTTCAGTGTTGGAAAGACACTTTCTTGCACTGAGGTCTGCTTATTGTAAATATCCTGTACTTGTTTTTACACCTTTAAAGTTGACCTTTGACCTTTTTAGTGTTGGAAAGACACTTTCTTGCACTGAGGTCTGCTTATTGTAAATATCCTGTACTTCTTTTTACACCTTTTAATGTTAAAGTTGACCTTTGACCTTTTCAGTGTTGGAAAGACACTTTCTTGCACTGAGGTCTGCTTATTGTAAATATCCTGTACTTCTTTTTACACCTTTAAAGTTGACCTTTGACCTTTTCAGTGTTGGAAAGACACTTTCTTGCACTGAGTTCTGCTTATTGTAAATATCCTGTACTTCTTTTTACACCTTTAAAGTTGACCTTTGACCTTTTTAGTGTTGGAATTACACTTTCTTGCACTGAGGTCTGCTTATTGTAAATATCCTGTACTTGTTTTTTACACTTTAAAGTTGACCTTTGACCTTTTTAGTGTTGGAAAGACACTTTCTTGCACTGAGGTCTGCTTATTGTAAATATCCTGTACTTGTTTTTACACTTGTTTTTTTAAAGTTGACCTTTGACCTTTTAGTGTTGGAAAGACACTTTCTTGCACTGAGGTCTGCTTATTGTAAATATCTGTACTGTACTTACACCTTTTAATGTTAAAGTTGACCTTTGACCTTTTCAGTGTTGGAAAGACACTTTCTTGCACTGAGTTCTGCTTATTGTAAATATCCTGTACTTCTTTTTACACCTTTAAAGTTGACCTTTGACCTTTTCAGTGTTGGAAAGACACTTTCTTGCACTGAGGTCTGCTTATTGTAAATATCCTGTACTTGTTTTACACCTTTAAAGTTGACCTTGACCTTTTCAGTGTTGGAAAGACACTTTCTTGCACTGAGGTCTGCTTATTGTAAATATCCTGTACTTGTTTTTACCTTTTGTAAAGGTCTGCTTGTTGACCTTTGACCTTTTCAGTGTTGGAAAGACACTTTCTTGCACTACTTCTGCTTATTGTAAATATCCTGTACTTGTTTTTAAGTTAAAGTTGACTTTGACCTTTTCAGTGTTGGAAAGACACTTTCTTGCACTGAGTCTGCTTATTGTAAATATCCTGTACTTTTTTTACACCTTTAAAGTTGACCTTTGACCTTTTAGTGTTAAAGACACTTTCTTGCACTGAGGTCTGCTTATTGTAAATATCCTGTACTTGTTTTTACACCTTTAAAGTTGACCTTTGACCTTTTCAGTGTTGGAAAGACACTTTCTTGCACTGAGGTCTGCTTATTGTAAATATCCTGTACTTGTTTTTACACCTTTAAAGTTGACCTTTGACCTTTTTAGTGTTGGAAAGACACTTTCTTGCACTGAGGTCTGCTTATTGTAAATATCCTGTACTTGTTTTACACCTTTAAAGTTGACCTTTGACCTTTTCAGTGTTGGAAAGACACTTTCTTGCACTGAGGTCTGCTTATTGTAAATATCCTGTACTTGTTTTTACACCTTTAAAGTTGACCTTTGACCTTTTCAGTGTTGGAAAGACACTTTCTTGCACTGAGGTCTGCTTATTGTAAATATCCTGTACTTGTTTTTACACCTTTAAAGTTGACCTTTGACCTTTTTAGTGTTGGAAAGACACTTTCTTGCACTGAGGTCTGCTTATTGTAAATATCCTGTACTTGTTTTTACACCTTTAAAGTTGACCTTTGACCTTTTTAGTGTTGGAAAGACACTTTCTTGCACTGAGGTCTGCTTATTGTAAATATCCTGTACTTGTTTTACACCTTTAAAGTTGACCTTTGACCTTTTGAGTGTTGACACTTTCTTGCACTTTTAGTAAATATTGTACTTGTTTTTACACCTTTAAACTTCAGTGTTGGAAAGACACTTTCTTGCACTGAGGTCTGCTTATTGTAAATATCCTGTACTTGTTTTTACACCTTTAAAGTTGACCTTTGACCTTTTTAGTGTTGGAAAGACACTTTCTTGCACTGAGGTCTGCTTATTGCAAATATCCTGTACTTGTTTTTACACCTTTAAAGTTGACCTTTGACCTTTTTAGTGTTGGAAATACACTTTCTTGCACTGAGGTCTGCTTATTGCAAATATCCTGTACTTGTTTTTACACCTTTAAAGTTGACCTTTGACCTTTTAGTGTTGAAAGACACTTTCTTGCACTGAGGTCTGCTTATTGTAAATATCCTGTACTTGTTTTTTTACACCTTTAAAGTTGACCTTTGACCTTTTTAGTGTTGGAAAGACACTTTCTTGCACTGAGGTCTGCTTATTGTAAATATCCTGTACTTGTTTTTACACCTTTAAAGTTGACCTTTGACCTTTTTAGTGTTGGAAAGACACTTTCTTGCACTGAGGTCTGCTTATTGTAAATATCCTGTACTTGTTTTTACACCTTTAAAGTTGACCTTTGACCTTTTCAGTGTTGGAAAGACACTTTCTTGCACTGAGGTCTGCTTATTGTAAATATCCTGTACTTGTTTTACACCTTTTAATGTTAAAGTTGACCTTTGACCTTTTCAGTGTTGGAAAGACACTTTCTTGCACTGAGGTCTGCTTATTGTAAATATCCTGTACTTGTTTTTACACCTTTAAAGTTGACCTTTGACCAGTGTTGGAAAGACACTTTTTCACTGTTGCTTATTGTAAATATCTTGTACTTCTTGCACTTTAATGTTAAAGTTGACCTTTGACCTTTTCAGTGTTGGAAAGACACTTTCTTGCACTGAGGTCTGCTTATTGTAAATATCCTGTACTTGTTTTTACACCTTTAAAGTTGACCTTTGACCTTTTCAGTGTTGGAAAGACACTTTCTTGCACTGAGGTCTGCTTATTGTAAATATCTTGTACTTGTTTGACCACCTTTTAATGTTAAAGTTGACCTTTGACCTTTTCAGTGTTGGAAAGACACTTTCTTGCACTGAGGTCTGCTTATTGTAAATATCTTGTACTTGTTTTTACACCTTTTAATGTTAAAGTTGACCTTTGACCTTTTCAGTGTTGGAAAGACACTTTCTTGCACTGAGGTCTGCTTATTGTAAATATCCTGTACTTGTTTTTACACCTTTTAATGTTAAAGTTGACCTTTGACCTTTTCAGTGTTAGAATTACACTTTCTTGCACTGAGGTCTGCTTATTGTAAATATCCTGTACTTGTTTTTACACCTTTTAATGTTAAAATTGACCTTTGACCTTTTCAGTGTTAGAATTACACTTTCTTGCACTGAGGTCTGCTCATTGTAAATATCCTGTACTTGTTTTTACACCTTTAAACTTGACCTTTAACCTAGGTTTCAAATATAGTTTGTCTGTTTCTCATTGTAAATATCAGCTTGTTTTTACACACAACATCCTGGAGGAGATAGCGTCTGTTTCTGTTTGGCGAATATCAGCGAACACACAACATCCTGGAGGAGGCGAGACCGCCAGGGTCACCGTGGATGGTCTGCCCGCCCAGCAAGCGTGGGGAGGCGACGGAGGAGAGAAAGCAGAAGAGAGGGATGCCGGCGGGCTCAGATGCTAGGCTACGCAAACAACCACACCGGCCAGCACTTCCGAGCCTTTTCGTATCGAACGCCAGATCCATCACCCACAAATTGGACGAATTGGAGCTACAGATAGCCACCACGAGCTTTGCATGCAACTGCAGCATTATTCTTATTACGGAGTCGCGGCTTCACCCGCTGATTCCCGACGCTGCAGTCGAGTTAGCAGGCCGCACGCTACATCGGCACGACAGAAACAGCAACTCAGGTAAAAGCAGAGGAGGGGGGCTATGTGTTTACGTGCATAACGAGTGGTGTTGTAACAGCAGGATCATTCACACACACTGTTCTCCTGATTTGGAGGTTCTGGCAGTCTCGTGCAGACCTTTTTACATCCCGAGGGAGTTTACAGTAGTTATTGTGATAGCTGTTTATATACCGCCGGATGCGGACGTCGGCACGGCTCTCAGCCTCTTGCTCAACACCATAAACAAACAACAGCTTGCCCACCCCGATGGGGTTTTTATTGTCGCCGGTGACTTTAACAAAGCGTGCCTAAAGACTGTGCTTCCTAAATTTGTCCAGTTTGTGGACTTTGCTACGAGAGGAGAACACACCTTGGATCATGTCTATTCAAACATCAGGCATGCTTTCAGAGCGACACCCCTCCCCCACCTGGCTGGATCTGACCACCTCTGCATGTCCCTCACCCCCACCTACACCCCCCCCTGCTGAGAAAAACAAAGCCCCAGACAAAGACAACAAAAAACCTGGCCTGAAGGAGCCCTCTCTCAACTGCAGGACTGCTTCTCAACTACTGTATGGGATTTATTCTCCAGCCACAACCTCCAGGAGTACACGGACACTGTACTCGTACATCAGGAACTGTGTTGACAATGTCACCGTCAACAAAAGGGTCAGGGTGTTTCCAAATCAAAACCCTGGATGAATAGCGAAGTGCAATCCCTCCTAAAAAGCCGCAACACTGCCTTCAAGTCAGGGGACAGGGGCTGCGATAGGGCGGCCAGGGCAGACCTGAGTAGAGGCATCAGGAAAGCTAAGGCTGCCTATAGGAGGAGGATTGAAGATCACTTTGCTGACAACGACCCCAGAAAAATGTGGCAGGGGATCAATCACATTACCGACTACAGAAGCAGTAACCAGGCGACATCTAGGATTGATGCCTCGCTGGCTGAGGATCTAAATCGTTTCTTCGCCCGCTTTGAGACGACCAGACCCTCAGCTGTCACACCACTTCCACCCGCCCCCAGCACCGCACACTAACACTTAGGGAGCATCAAGTGAGGTGTGTTCTAAGGTCAGTGAATCCCAGGAAGGCGGCAGGTCCTGATGGAATACATGGAAAGGTTCTCAGAGCATGTGCTGAAGAACTGACCGGAGTCTTCACTAAAATCTTCAACCTTTCCTTGTCATTAAACACCGTCCCGCCCTGCCTCAAAACCTCCACCATCATCCCCATCGCCAAGAAGACAGCTGTGGTCAGCCCAAATGATTACAGGCCTGTTGCACTTACGCCTGTAGTGATGAAGTGCTTTGAGAGACTGGTCTGTCAGCACATCGGGGCCAGTCTGCCTCCCACTTTGGACCCCCACCAATTTGCCTACAGGACTAATCGATCCACCGAGGACGCTATCGCCATAGCGCTCCACACTGCGCTGAGTCACCTGGAGCACAGAGGAAGCTATGTGAGAATGCTCTTCCTGGACTTCAGCTCAGCATTTAATCATATCATCCCAGAGATCCTGGTCCAGAAACTGTCTCACCTGGGACTCTCCACCCCCATCTGCCTCTGGATCAAGGACTTCCTGACAAACAGACCACAGTCTGTCAGTCAGACTCGGCCCCCACCTGTCCAGCACCATCACACTCAGCACT
>NC_052957.1:28670291-28843063 GCF_013358895.1 Oreochromis aureus
CTGTAATGGAAACACTTTTACTGTTTAAATTCAGATTATAATGTTTGGCTCTTTGTTTCTGTAATGACGGGCACTCTTTCGCTCAGCAGTTCATACATTTGTTGGATTAGTGATTGTTTTCAGTTTATGGCCCAGAGTGAGAAGGGCTCCTACATTTGTGGTTCATTCAAACTCTTTTGCATGAGCCAACTGAGAACAACCTCTGAAGCCACAATAGCAATGCTTTAGGAAAAAAGTGCGAGTTTCTGTTTGTTTGTTTTTTGTGGTGGAGAGTGAATGAATGTCTGAAATAATGATACGCGCCTTCTTTTCCGATAAATCTGCAATGTTTTGCTCTTATTTATGCAAAAACAAACAAAGACACAAAATTATTAACAAACTTATTATTAATAAATTTTTGATTACCTTAAAAAGTAGGTTGAGACACAATTCTACCAGTTCAGTAAGGAGAGAAGAACAATAAAGACACACAAAAATGACCTTCCATAGAAAACAAAAACGTATAAAATCACCACACAGAGATGCAAAATAACCACATGAGCATGCTAAATGTCTCCAATAGTGGCAAAGTGACCATGAAGGCCCTGAAAATGTTTTGAAATGAGATGCAAATTAAAATGGCAAAGAAACTGTGTGACTTGCACATAAATTTAAGTTAGTAGTGTGGGTACAAAATAATTTTCAGACAGTAATAAAAAGGAAAAAATTCACCACTTAAAGAAAATACAATCTAACATTAGACAACTTGGTTTAGTGATTGATGTTAATAATCTGGCTCATTTCCCCGACTAATGGAGCTCATTACATTCATTTTAAGACTGACTTTGCATTTCTGTGTTTGCACTAAACGAACTGGCCTTAATGTGAAGGGATGTCTCTGTTTGAAAGCTGATGCCAGGAGAGGTTTTATTATTATCTGAAGCCCACAAATGAAGTTTGCCACCAGGTCGGTCACGCATGTGTGTCTGTGTAAGAAATGTTTTAACTGATAACTTTGTCAGTAATGTGTCCGGGAACATGATTTATATGATGTAAGTGTTTCGATTCATGCACTGTAGAGTTTGTGTTGTTGCTGTTAGTCCTGTGCAGACCTGACCTCAGTTCACTTTGATCATGTTAAAAGTGAATCTCAGCTAAAACTGACTGAACTGTAGAGTTTGTGCTTTGCTTTTACTTTTTTGTAATTACTGTTCAATGTGATGACTGAACTTGCACTAAGTTGAGGGGGGAAAAAAAATCAGATCCCACGTCAGTGTTGGTGAAACATGCAGAAATGTGATGTTTCTCTGTGTTTCCAGTTAATTTTATGCAGTGATGAGGCTGTTGAGAAAACAGCCGATCCTTTCAATGAGTCACTTTGCGTTAATAAAATGATCTTTGTTATATTTATTTTATTTTTTAGGAAAAGGGCTGCTTTGTAAGACAAATCAAGACTTTTGTCTTCTCAGAATAAAAATTGTCTGTATCCCTGAAGACGTCTGTGTCTGTCATGCTTAATAAAATTACATTTATTCATTATATTAAATCAAACAACAGAAAGTTTAATGCTCCTAAAAGTTTGGAACTGAAACTGACATGTAAAATCAACCAGTGTCTCCACCTGACAGCCACAGAATTAAACAGGATTGTAGATTACTGGAAAATGATTTTTGACAGAGAAGGAATTAAGGCTATAGTGGGAATGTTAAACACTAGGTTTAAAAAACAAACCTCTTATTTGGTATAACTTGTTCTGGCTGATCTCACATTGTAATGCAATCCTTTAAAAGTTGCACCCAAAGGTTTTTTTCCCACAGAATAATCAGAAAACAGCTCAAACTAATGGTTGTTTCTGTTCCTCTCCATCAGAAACATTAAACTGGTGCAGTTGGTTGGTTTTCATATGAAATGACCCATCTATCGCCTGGATGTTCTACTGTAAAATGTGACAGATTTGAACTCTGATGAACCTCGCAGCAGGATGTTATTTGGCCTACTTTAAAAGCAGCTGCAACTCTCGTGCTGCTCTCTAGCAGGAAGCACCATGCCCTCCTGTGTTTGAAATGCACTTTCGAACAGCACGCAGCAACACTACTTATGAGCGGGCGGAGGGAGGTTTGGGGTCTTCACTCACCCCCGTTCTCTGTTAACTGTCGGGGCTGGGGGGCTGGGAGGAGGTGTTGGCCGTCAGATTAGGGTCTGGGATGCGGGGCCTCCCTGCTACTGCAGATAAGGTGGCGGTCTGCTTGCCTCCACCCCAGAGAGAAGGGTTACATCTCCTGGGTCTAGGTACGATTTGCCCCTCTGGGGGCGAGGGTACCTGGACCTGGGATATAGAGTATGTTTGGGGAGTGTGATTGTGTGTACAGTGTCTATTTCTGTTTGTCTCCACATTGGGTGAGTGCCGAATATTTGCTTATGTTTACATGGGGGGTGGGAATGCACGTTTGTGTCTGTGTGCGCCTGTTCGTCTCTGTCTATATGGCAGGTCGGGTCTTAGACTCCACCTCTCTGGGAACAGGTCAGGGTGTCCAAGGTATGGAGGCCTATCTCCCCTCCCCTCCCCCCACCTTTTGAATACAAGCGTGCTGATCCACACAGGTGTACACACGTGTTCACAGACACAAACTACACCTTTCTTGGCTGCTACCTCAAAGCACATTGTGCGCTGTCGAGCTTGCGTGCTGCACAATAACATTTAGTATTTAGTATCTACTGTTATCTACTGTTAGCTAGTTTATTGTGATGGTGTTGTATTTATTATGTTGCTCTTTTTTGTTTGTTTTCTCTTGTTTGTTTTTCTTCTCTCGACAGGTGATCCAGGTGGTTTTCTTTCTTTTTTGTTTGTTTGTTTGCTTTTCTTTTTTTCTCTCTCCCCTCTGTTTTGTCTTTCTCTCCCTCACTTTCTTTCATTCTTTCTTTCCCCCTGTCCTATCCCCCAGTCATGTCTGTCCCATCTGTAACAACTGAAAATAAAATAAAATAAATACATAATTATAATAAAGGTCAATCAAATGGACCAATATGGCAAGGCCATGATGATCCACTTGGTAAAGTAAATCCACTCGGCATCTTTCTTGGCCTTCAGACAACAATTCTGATGGCTATAGAAAAAAAAAAGCAGCTGCAACTGCCATCTGTCATTCAGTTTATTAATAAAACCCATGTAGCCGGTCATTGGACTGAAAGTTTATTGAACAATAAAATTACCATGCTTTACAATGCAGGAAGAGAAATATCAATGTAAAATATGCTGTACAGATTTTTACAGTCATTCACCAAGAGAACTTGAATGGCCTCACCGCACAGAGCCCCACTCCTTTAAGGTATCATGTGTGTTCTGTCTTAAATCCTATATTTAACTGTAAGTTAAATGCCATTAAAAACCAGATCTCCAAAATTTTCAGTACAAGAATGAAAAGAAAAAGATCTATTTGGTGCGGGTGTCATCCAAGTGTTTAAACCCACCAATTCATTCTCTAAATAATTCTGTTGGCTCAGGTTGGAATTAAGAGAGACAGATTAGAGCAGCTAGATGAATGCTTACTGGCTAGTGGGTAGTTTGCTTGGTACGTTGGACCCACAACTGTCCAAATGTACGTGTTCGGACAAACTGTATTAGTCCAGTATATCTATGCTGATTCCAACAACATAGAAATAATTTCCTGTAGAATTAGATTCACCCAAAAAAATCTTATGAGCTATAAAACATGTTCGTTCAAGTGAGAAATCCCTGAAAGTTAGTGAAATTTTAAAAAATAAAATAGTAATAATTTAGCTTAGTGAAATTTTAATTTGTGTCTGCACCTACAGACTCAAGATATGAAGGTTCATATCATCTGAGAAGTGGTTGTTTTCACTAAAGAAGTGAAAATGCGAGGGAAGGCAATAACTGGATAAAATGTCATCCTCTTTCTCCTCAGCTGAATCTACTGAGCTGAAGTCAGAGCTCTAACACATGAAAATGTGCATAAACATGTTCATTTTTTCCTGATATCATCACAATTGCTTATTGTTAGCAGATTAGACATGCGACCCTACTACCTACAGACCGCTAACAATGAGCTGGCTAAAGCGTAGGCTGCATCCTTCAGAGGCCGCATTTGAAGGCCGATTACGTCACAGCCAGGCGACGAAGGCTGTCCCAATTCGTCGACTCCTTCAAATGTGGCCAACAAATGCGTCTTTCATTTCCCCGAATTTGAAGGATGGGTCGGGTGTGTCCTTCACGGCCCACCATATCCCAGAATTCATAGTTATATCATTTATCAAGACATCGCATATTTGCAAAAGTGCACCGACGTTTTCGGAGACGTCTGTTACCCACCCGCTCGATAGCTAGCCGGGGGTTCAATGGTCACTGGAGCCGGTGAGAGCAGCAGACTCACGGCTTGTGTAATTGTGTAATTGTTTGGCTTTTTTCTGTGTTTTATTGGTTCCGGAGTAAATCGGTTTGGCTGAGATCAAAGTTATTAGATTAAATAAAACTTTATTAATCCATCAGTTGGGTTCCTCCGGGATTTTCACACAGCTGAATAAACGTCAAACAGAAAACTGATTAAACAGAAGTGTGAGACGGTCGAAAATTTACGCCAGTGTCCTGTCTGTTATATTTTAGATAGCAAGGAGCAGACGGCCGAGTTTATTAAACTCCACCGACACAGCGGTGACGCAAATCTGAAGGCTAGACTGTCCCATTTCACAGCCTCGCACTTCTGGCCTTCTCAGTCTTCGAAGGACCCGGCCCACGTAGACCGCGAAGGCCGGGTCGTCCGAAGGATGCAGCCTACGTTTTGGGACACAGCTAATGTTAGACTCATGTGTCCTAAAAATCACATTTTCCCTCTGATAAACAACTTGATTACATTCTCACATTGTATGAGAGTTTATTCGCTAAGAGTCTGAATTTAACAAAGTTAGCTCCACTTTCAAAGTGTCACTAAAAAGGGCAGCGCTTATTGACAGAAAAGTTCAGGATATCTTGAACAACACCGCAGTATCATTGTCAGACAGAAATGAGCTTCACTGACTCATCGACTCGTATTGGACTCAGCCACAAAGTTTTGCATTTTCCTTCATAGATGTCGATACATATTGGTACTGCTGAGCTAAACAGCGGACTGACAGCACACACTCACTACAGATGAATGGAAGCCACCTTAGCTGGGATTGTGTATTTGAACTGGGAGGGGTGCGAACAGAGAACTGAGCTGACTGCAGTCTGCTATGTACTGACATCTAGTGTTAAGATTTTGCACACTGTAACTTTAATCTTGGTCAATATTCACAATAAAAATATTAGTCGAACATTTTGAAGTCTGTATGTGTTTCATAGTGTCTAACTGTCCTGGTACATTTAAACCTAACAGTTACTACATGATGGAAACACGTCACATTATCTCTTTTAATAAAGTTTGTGCATGTATATACAGGTCATGCTGGCCAGGCCAAAGCAATGGTTTTGACAGGAACAGTGTTAACCCCGCCCCCTGGGTTTGATGGGTGAGGCTGACAGGTAAAATTAATTCGTGAAGACAGCCGCAGGGGTCAGGACTGCCAAAATGAATTAAATAAATACATTGGTAAATAATCAATTAAACGTGTCAATAAATAATTAAATATATAATTAATTAAAGATGTCATTAATCAAATAAAATTTTAAATAAATAATTTATTAAATGCTTGAACTGAAATGAATGGGCATTTAATTAATTATTTAAATCTTTATTTAGTTCACTAATTCCAATTTTAAATAACTGACACATTTAATTATTTAATGGAGTATTTAATTCATTTTGCCACTCCTGGCCCCCTAATATTAATATTAGTTGTAAATAACAAAACACACGAACACAAAGAAGTACCTCAAATTGGATTAAAGTAGTATTTCACCAATATCTTTTTCTTGGGACCCAGTTTTTAAACACCTGAAACCTTTGACTCAGATATAATGTGTTGTGAGACACTTGTCGCTCCTGAGCCACTGTCTGTGAATCACAGCATTAGGTAATGTCCATGACCCACACATTGGATTCCAACACACTGTTCATCTAAGACTTGAAGTCAGGTGACAGGGGATTTCTTTAAATCACCCTGCTGTTCTTTCTTTAGCCAAGACTCCTGAGTTTAGAAAACACAAACACTGCAGTTCTTTCACTCGCGAGGGCAGCCATGAACACAGGATCTGCGTCTATTGACTGTCCGCGTCCTTTATTTATACAAGATGTTCCTGTGTGTGTGTGTGTGTGTACAAAGGTAACAACGTCATTAAGAGCAGCGGGTTTTTCCCCTTCTCTTCATTTGCATGTTCTCGTAAAAGAGCTGAGCTTGGTCTTCTCTACATCTAAATGTTCAGAACGACAGGATGCGGTTAGTATCTGCATAAGTTCATCACACAAGTTACTAGGCAAAAGGTTATTTAAACATGTGCTTAATCACAAATAATGAAAGGATACATTTCATGTAGCTGGTCACATATATACAATTTTCTCTTGACATCAGGATAGCTGTCATAATTTGTTGACAGCTCCATTTCATGTGGGTGTCACAGGTCGTCTCTAAAAACTTTTATGCATTCATCATTTGCTAGAAGGCATTGAAAGCTGAATAACCTGGTGCAAATTTGTTCACGTTTGCTAGCTCACGGTCCAATTTTGAGTGCGCATGCATTGGCACCATCTCCTTCCAGGTAACAAGGAAATTACGTCATTCACATAGGTTCCTGATTGGCAGGAACAAAAATTACTCTAAATTTCGTGTTATGGATAGCTTTTTTTTTCTCTAAAGAGTGATACATGTGCCAGAAATGGCTGCCCCTCCTTCCTCCTCTGGATGCTTCTGAATTGAATATTCACTTGTCCTCCTCCAAAAGGTCCAGCTGGTGGTACCAAAGGAGAAGGAGGGGAAGAGGGACTGTAGGAGAGTCAATATCAATAAAAGCTGAGCAGGAGCTAAGAGCATGAACTATGAGAGGCTGAAAACAGAGCAGGAACTATGAACTAGGAGAATCAGAGCTAAGAGGGAAGTGGCAAATAACATGAACTGTGAGGGGACACTATGAGGGCTGGGTGCGGGAACTTGATGGGGGAAACTGTGGCAGGTCAAGGGCACTGTAACAGAAGGAGAGGAGAGTCAGGGGGCCCAGAAGCACAGAGAATCGTTTGTCCAATTAATTAGCCATGATGCCTTACTTAGTTGCAGGTGGAGAGAAGTTGGAATTTTGGACTCCCCCAGACCTCTGTCTCACACCTTACCCTCCAAGCAGTAGTACAGAGAGGCAGACAGGTGAAACTTTTAATGATAATTTTTTTTAAACAAAGACAGCTATACACAGTGTTACTGACCCGTGAGTGCAGCTCTTCAGTCTCCTTCGTTATTTGATCCAGTTTCCAGACTAGACCGTCAACTTGCAGCGCAATCACATCATTATTTTGCACATTTTTTACAGCACTCGGATTGGCCTTGGTATCAGAGGCTGCTATTAAATCCTCTTTGTCCTCGCCTTCTTGCTTCACCCTAGATATTTTAGTTTGGGTAGAGGTGCTTGACAGCTGTGGAAGGGGCTCTGGGAAAGAACTTGTTCCCATTATTTGAGGACTTTCTGGTGTGCTCTGTGGAGCAACAGGCAGTTTTCTTTTTACTCTGCAGAGCACAAAAAACAGTTAATGGCCAGTGTTACTGTCGCAAAACACATATTTAAGCTGCCACCCAACACAATACCATACCTCATGGTTGACAATGAGTCTTTTGACAGTGAGCCTGCTGACAATGAGCATAGACTAGGATTAAGTGGAAGACCATCATTACTGGAGGGGCTGTAGGCTAAAGAGAAAGAATATAAATACATTTTAATTTCTCAAAGTGTTTTTCTGCTCCCACACACACTCAAAGAGAAAAATTTCTTCGCCAAATACAACATTCCTCCACATGTTTAGGTTCCAGTGTCTTGGCAGTCCAATGAGAGTGGAGATTGGCTGTGTGTGCTCTGTCTTGGTAGAAAGATGTCGGCCATATCGTCCTGCAAACCATGACTGCAAATCTGTAGAAGTCTGTCTAGAGTTCCTAAGTGCCTCTGCCGATCCCCCGTTATATTGAAACCGGCCTTCAATTTGGAAGGGGTGCTAGGTTTTGTTCCCACTCGTTTTTACAGAAAACCAGCTTGAGGCTGCCCTATGACAATGGCCTATATAAAAATAACAACAACAACAACAACAACAACAATAATAAAAACAATAATTGACCATATTTCCTTGCCCTCAAAGGGCAAGGAAATATCATCATTACAAAATACATATCATTACATATCATCCATCCATCCATCCATCCATCTTCATCCGCTTTATCCGAGGCCGGGTCGCGGGGGCAGCAGCCTAAGCAGAGAAGCCCAGACCTCCCTCTCCCCAGCCACCTCCTCCAGCTTATCCGGGGGAACACCAAGGCATTCCCAGGCCAGCCGAGAGATATAATCTCTCCAGCGTGTCCTGGGTCTGCCCCGGGGCCTCCTCCCGGTGGGACATGCCCGGAACACCTCACCCAGGAGGCGCCCAGGAGGCATCCTTGTCAGATGCCCGAACCACCTCAACTGGCTCCTTTCGATGTGGAGGAGCAGCGGCTCTACTCTGAGACCCTCCCGGATGGCTGAACTTCTCACCCTATCTCTAAGGGAGAGGCCAGCCACCCTTCGGAGGAAGCTCATTTCTGCCGCTTGTATCCGCGATCTCGTTCTTTCGGTCACTACCCACAGCTCGTGGTCATAGGTGAGGGTAGGGACATAGATCGACCGGTAAATTGAGAGCTTCGCTTTTACACTCAGCTCCCTCTTCACCACGACGGACCGGTGCAGCGTCCGCATCACTGCAGCCGCAGCACCAATCCGTCTGTCGATCTCCGGCTCCCTTCTCCCATCACTCGCGAACAAGACCCCGAGATACTTGAACTCCTCCACTTGGGGCAGGAACTCATCCCCGACCCGGAGTGGGCACTCCACCCTTTTCCGGCTGAGAACCATGGCCTCAGATTTGGAGGTGCTGATCCTCATTCCCGCTGCTTCACACTCGGCTGCGAACCGTTCCAGTGCGAGCTGGAGGCCTTCACCTGATGAAGCCAACAGAACCACATCATCCGCAAAAAGCAGAGATGAGATTCTGAGGCCACCGAAGCGAAAGCCCTCCGCCACTTGGCTGCGCCTAGAAATCCTGTCCATAAAAATTATGAACAGAACCGGTGACAAAGGGCAGCCCTGGCGGAGCCCATCTGTTTACAACTTGCATAGTTCCCATTTCTGTATAACTGTATATCTCATATTTCTGTAAAGTTATTTATTTCATATTCTGTATAGTTTTTCATATTTATATCCTGTTCATATCCTGTACATAGCTTGTACTCACTACAGCCTGTACATACCTATAGTTATAGAATATTCACAACATACTTCATACCGTGTACATTATAACATACCACAATAGACCCATTTCTGTAATATACTTGCATATCTATATTATTGCTAATATATATTGTAATATATCTATATCACTAAAGCACTTCTGGATGGATGCAAACCGCATTTCGTTGCCCTGTACCTGTGCATGTGCAATGACAATAAAGTTGAATTCTATTCTATTCTATTCACCCACCGGGAACGAGTCCGACTTATTGCCGGCAATACGAACCAAACTCTTGCAACGGTTGTATAGGGATCGAATGGCCCGTAGCAATGGGCCAGACACCCCATACTCCCGCAACACCTCCCACAGGACACCCCGAGGGACACGGTCGAATGCCTTCTCCAAGTCCACAAAACACATGTAGACTGGTTGGGCAAACTCCCATGCACCCTTAAGTATCCTTGAGAGGATAAAGAGCTGGTCCAGTGTTCCGCGACCAGGACGAAAACCGCATTGTTCCTCCTGTATCCGAGGTTCGACTAGCGGACGAACTCTCCTTTCCAGCACCCTGGCATAGACTTTCCCAGGGAGGCTGAGGAGTGTGATCCCCCTGTAGTTGGAACACACCCTCCGGTCTCCCTTCTTAAAGATGGGGACCACCACCCCGGTCTGCCAGTCCAGGGGTACTGCCCCTGATCTCCACGCAACATTGTAGAGGCGTGTCAACCAGGACAGCCCTACAACGTCCAGAGCCTTCAGGAACTCGGGCGGACCTCATCAACACCAGGGCTCTGCCACCAAGGAGTTGTTTAACTGCCTCAGTGACCTCGCCCCGGAAATTGGCGGGTCATTCCCTCATCCCCAGACTCTGCTTCCTCCTCGGAAGACGTGTCAGTGGGATTAAGGAGGTCCTCAGTATTCCTTCCACCGCCTGACAATTTTCTCAGTCGACGTCAGCAGCGCTCCGCCAGCACTATACACAGTGCAGGTAGAGCACCGCTTTCCCCTCCTGAGACGCCTGACGGTTTGCCAGAATCTCTTCGAGGCAGTCCAAAAGTCTTTTCCCATGGCCTCTCCGAACTCCTCCCACACCCGAGTTTTTGCTTCAGCCACTGCCCGAGCCGCATTCCGCTTGGCCTGTCGATACCTGTCGGCGGCTGCCTCCGAGTCCCACAGGCTAACCAAGCCCGATAGGACTCCTTCTTCAGCCTGGTGGCTCCCTTCACCTCTGGTGTCCACCATTTGGTTCGGGGGTTACCACCACGGCAGGCACAAACCACCTTGCGGCCGCAGCTCACTGCAGCAGCTTCGGCGATGGAGACGCTGAACATGGTCCATTCGGACTCAATGTCCCCAGTCTCCCTCGGAATGCTGTTGAAGCTCTGCCGGAGGTGTGCGTTGAAGATCTCACGGACTGGGGCCTCTGCTAGACGCGTCCCAGCACACCCTCACTACACGTTTAGGTGCACCGGGTCTGTCCAGCGTCCTCCCCCGCCACCTGATCCAACTCACCACCAGGTGGTGATCAGTTGACAGCTCAGCCCCCCTCTTTACCCGAGTGTCCAGAACATATGGTCGCAGGTCTGGTGATACGATTACAAAATCGATCATCGACCTGCGGCCCAGAGCGTCCTGGTGCCACGTGCACTTATGGACACTCTTATGTTCGAACAAGGTGTTCGTTATGGCCAAACTGTGATTTGCACAGAAGTCCAATAACAAAACACCGCTCGGATTCAGATCAGGGAGGCCGTTCCTCCCAATCACGCCCCTCCAGGTCTCGCTGTTGTTACCCACGTGAGCATTGAAGTCTCCCAGCAGGACAACAGAGTCTCCAGATGGGGCACCTTCCAGCACCCCCCCCAGGGACTCTAAGAAGGCTGGGTACTCTGAACTGCCACTCGACGCATAAGCGCAGATGACAGTCAGGACCCGTTCCCCGACCCTAAGGCGCAGGGAACAAACCCTCTCATCCACCGGGAAAAACCCCAACGTACCGGCAGCAAGCCGAGGGGATATTAGAATACCCACCCCAGCCTGCCGCCTCTCACCAGGGGCAACTCCAGACTGAGAGTCTGTCAGTCAATAAGTATTTGCGGCTCCCAGTGTGTTCTTTTGTGTGGAAACCGGGTCCAAATGGCTCTTTGGGTGTTAAAGGTTGCTGACCCCTGACCTAAGTGGGCATGTAACAAAACTCTTTGAATAGTACGTTTGAAAAATGAAGTTAAAAAATCTTTTTTTCATGCCTAAAGATGAATTAAAAAAATCACACCTTGGCGCATTCCGGAATTCCGAACATTCCGGAACCTAGGCGCATTCCGGAATTCCGAACATTCCGGAACCTTGGCGCATTCCGAATTCGAACATTCCGAACCTTGGCGCATTCGAATTCGAACATTCGAACCTAGGCGCATTCCGGAATTCCGAACATTCCGGAACCTTGGCGCATTCCGGAATTCCGAACATTCCGGAACCTAGGCGCATTCCGGAATTCCGAACATTCCGGAACCTTGGCGCATTCCGGAATTCCGAACATTCCGGAACCTAGGCGCATTCCGGAATTCCGAACATTCCGAACCTAGCGCGAACATTCGAACCTGGGCGCATTCGAATTCAACATTCCGAACCTGGCGCATTCGAATTCGAACATTCCGGAACCTAGGCGCATTCCGGAATTCCGAACATTCCGGAACCTAGGCGCATTCCGAATTCGAACATTCCGAACCTTGGGCGCATTCCGAATTCGAACATTCCGGAACTTTCCGAATTCAACATTCCGAACCTAGGCGCATTCCGGAATTCCGAACATTCCGGAACCTTGGCGCATTCCGGAATTCCGAACATTCCGGAACCTAGGCGCATTCCGGAATTCCGAACATTCCGGAACCTAGGCGCATTCCGGAATTCCGAACATTCCGGAACCTTGGCGCATTCCGGAATTCCGAACATTCCGGAACCTTGGCGCATTCCGGAATTCCGAACATTCCGGAACCTTGGCGCATTCCGGAATTCCGAACATTCCGGAACCTAGGCGCATTCCGGAATTCCGAACATTCCGGAATTCCGAACATTCCGGAACCTTGGCGCATTCCGGAATTCCGAACATTCCGGAACCCTTCCGGGGTTGCGGTAAAGCTGTCTGTCCACATAGAGCCGAATCCACAGCGATGACAGCACGGAAGCCCTTCTGGATGAAGTTGCGTCAAATTGGGAACTGGACCTTGCGTCGTTCCACGATCTCTTTTGCGTCGTTCACGCTGAAATCCGTTCCTTTCAGGTCCCTACCGCACCTCTTTACCTGCTCCCTCTGTTTGAAGTGGTCGAATTTGGCCACAATAGGATGTGGTCTCCCGGCCCTGGTTCTCTTAGCCGTAATACGATGGATTTGATCAAAAGTGATGTTCTTCACGGCGTCCTCCCAGTGTGTTCTTTTGTGTGGAAACCGGGTCCAAATGGCTCTTTGGGTGTTAAAGGTTGCTGACCCCTGACCTAAGTGGGCATGTAACAAAACTCTTTGAATAGTACGTTTGATGATGAATGAAGTTAAAAAATCTTTTTTTCATGCCTAAAGATGAATTAAAAAAATCACACCTTGGCGCATTCCGGAATTCCGAACATTCCGGAACCTAGGCGCATTCCGGAATTCCGAACATTCCGGAACCTAGGCGCATTCCGGAATTCCGAACATTCCATCTACACCAGGGACAACGAGCTGGAGATTCGCATGCCAATTGACTCCAGGAAGTCAGTAATGTGTTTGCCGGCAGGTGATGTTGAGCCGGGGGAGTCTGCCGACGGGATCTCATATTTTGCCGGGGAAGATGCGCTTTGGACCTTCTTCATAACTACACCCTCGGAGCACTGGTCGATGTAATCTTGGAGAGCGTCTAAACTCTCCCCACTCTTTTCTTTGGCTCTCGGAGGAGGCGGACGCATCTTTCACCCTCTCCTTCCCTTGTCTTCCCTGCTGCTTCTATGTCTGTGTCTAGTCTCGTCTAACTCTAACCCTCAAAGAGTCTCTCAGTCTTGTTCTCTAAAACCGAAAAAATTATGGATTTGATCAACTGGCCCCGTAACGAAATTGAAACCCTCCTGGGCTTGGGAGAGTCCGATTGTCCTGCTGAGACGTTTGCTGCCGGATACTCGATGGTTGTTTTGCATCCTGTGTCTGGCGACACTCTCAATTGTGGACATTGAATGACATCTACCAATTCAGAAACACGATAACAGAGTTCTGGCTGATTGGAGCTGGCTCAGCCCTGGCTTATCGAAGAACAAGAAGCGGCTACAGCTGTTCAAAATCCCACAAGGATGGCCGACATGATAGACCAGGGGTGTCGCACTCTAGGCCTCGAGGGCCGGTGTCCTGCAGGATTTAGATGTGTCCTTGATGCAACACAGCTGATTTAAATGCCA
This sequence comes from Oreochromis aureus, assembly GCF_013358895.1. Lineage (NCBI taxonomy): Eukaryota > Metazoa > Chordata > Actinopteri > Cichliformes > Cichlidae > Oreochromis > Oreochromis aureus. The sequence continues at coordinate 28,684,070 of NC_052957.1, forward strand.
AATGACCTCCTCAATATGTCTTGAAGTTCTCCAGAGGCCCGGGAATGAACTAATCATTTGATTCAGGTGTGATGACCCAGGGTGATATGTAAACCCTGCAGGACACCGGCCCTCGAGGCGAGTTCGACACCCCTGTGACAGACGATGGGCAGGGCTGTGAATACTCAGACTGTGTTTATTGAACGCAATATGGATAACATCTTGGAGAAGCTCATGGTTTTGAAATGGGTAAGATCTTGGAGAAGAAGAACGGGAATTGAGAGAATTGGTGACCAGTAACGGACATTTGACAAACTGTAAAAATTCGATGCAGTTGTTTACACTAAACACAAACATTCACCATCTTCACTCATGCGGCTATCCCACTGGCGCCAGCTGAAGGCCTGCCAAGGTCAAAGCTGACTGGAACAACAAAAATTCTTCCATGATAAACAGGACTGTTGTCAGAACTCTTTGTCCCTCCTTCAAGGCCACCTGGGTCCACTGGAGACTGTTGACCTTCGCTTAACCGGGCGTGGTGACACTTTCTCTCAGCTGAACATAGGATACACACACACACACACACACACACACACACACACGCACGCACACATGTACACTGATACTGATACACTCTCACCATCACCCTCCCTTCCCCAAATCCAACGCCTCCTCCCATGCTTACCTCCCATCCGATATGGACAGCGGATCAGCTGGAGGTGCGATGGAAGATTATCTTTCCCAGATCCAGCTGTGCACACTGGAATATTCTCCCATGTTGCTTGTCTGTGTTTTATTGTGTTATGGTGTGATGATATATGTGCATTCCTGGATTATCCACTGTTGTGCACATTTCACTGTTTTTTCCTTTGCTACCTAGCCTGATCTGGCTCCCCAAACAGATGTTTGCACCCAAACATACGGTTGAAAAGGTCTGTTATCTCAGTTGTGGGCAACTGCAACTGACAAATAAAGGCCATCTCATCTCATCTCATCTTATCTCATCATTATCTGTCCTCCAGGTGTTAGAGGGTTAATTATGATAAGATATGGTTAAATGTGACAGTTGATTGGTATATTTGGAATAACGGGAGCTTAAAAAAAACCCTTTTGCCTGCTACCATTTGCTTTCTTTCTGCCAAATCTTCTGCGCGTTTGGCGTCACCTATAGCATGAGTCACTTACCTTTCCGTCACCAGTGAAGCTAGTTTTTTAATTTTTGTAATGGCTGCATTCTGGCTCTCTTTCACTCTTCTGTACCACCTTTAGAATGTCTCCAGCAACAGGCAAATGCTAGCAAGACCAGGTACTTTTCTTTCAAAAAGATGTTTAATGAAAATTTAAATTCCGGCAAGACTCTGTCAAAAACTGTGTTGCTTCTGCTGCATCCGACTCCCCATTATGTAAGAACATAATTACAGTGTGCCAGAAGCCCAGAATATCAAAAAGTGCATCTATATTCTATACTTTTAACATAACAGTATTTGGCTATTAACTGGAAATATATTTGTGTTACACATACACACAACAAAAATATATATTTCTCCAAAAACTAGCCTTTAATTGGCTCTTACATGTGGCTGTTTGTGTAAACCCTTGAACTCTTATGTGAGTCCGCGCCTGAGTCCGTTATGTTCACACGTGGGCAACTGCAACTGACAAACAAAGGCACACATCACATCACACACATCACACACACACAAAAAACACAGGCTGGCAGTGGGTCAGAACGATGTGCAGCAGAGGTTAATTAAGACCACGGAAGGTTAATATATGACTATGTCAAATCATCAATTTGAATATGGGGAAAACAAAAACCCCTTTTTTATAAATATCTTGCTTTTCTTTTAGCTTGTTCTCCAGGTGTTGTTGAGAACTTTTGTGAATGTAAATGTTAATTGCTTTCATTTAATTATTTTTAATAGTTCTAAATTCAACCAAGTATAAAGTCCCTTTTTTTTATTAATATAAACCATGCAAGCTATGCATCAGCCGCACTCTTCACTCAACATGATTACATAAATTAAGTCATACAAACTTCATATTTGAAAAACAGGTACTCTTTTCTTCAAATAGCTTTTAATCATCATTCATTACTCAACATTTTTCTGCAATGACTCTTTCAAATGAATTTGTTGCTTCTTTTAACTTATCCGACTCAAAGGAGCTACAACATAATTACAGTGTCTCAGAATAAACCGTCTAGAAATTGGCAAATCTTAGGAACCGTTGCATCTATAGTCTGGGGCTTGGGCCATTCTACCACGGCCTTTTTTCTGGGTATTTGCCCCTATCCACTACTGGAAGAAATGACACTTGTATGTGAAACTCACATTTCTCACCTTTCTCCAAAAATGGTTTCTCCAGGAGATTTTGCAGGATGACATGGTTCATGTGGTCAGAGAGACCCTAGTGAAATTAAGAATATCATCCAGAGAGAGTCCGTTAAGTGGATAATGAAATCTCTCAGAATGTCATTTGCCAGTCCCTGGAATATGGCGGGAGCATTGGTGAATCTGTGAATTTGTGAAAAAACATGGCGAGATACTGGCAGATACCTCAGATACGCATGCACTGGTTTCCTTTAATATCCTGACTAGGTGGTGGTTACACAGGTCCAGGTTAGAGAAAACAGTGGCCCCTGCAATAACTCAAAAGCAAAACAACAGCGTTAGTGGGTACTTGTTCTTCACCCTTCACCCGTTCTCCAGGTGTGGATGGCAGAATGATCTCTGCAGCTAGTGAGTCGGTGATGTGCACTCCATTGCCTCCCTATCAGGTTTTGAAAGACTATAGTTTGGTAAATGGAGAACCAGGAAATAAAATCTATAGGTACAGGTATTATTAAGGTTCAAAAATGTTGAGGAGGAATCCATAAATAAGCACTGATCCGGCGCGTGCAAACACTCATTTTAATGAATTACATAAATTAAGTCAGTTCAACTTCAATCAGTATTGAACTGCTTTACCATATTCAGACAACGGTTTTATAGGGTTATTCATAGTACAGCCCCTTTTCTGTTGCTATGAGATTTAATTCAGCATATGAAACTCAAAATTTCAATGACTTTTAACATAGTTTAAAACAGAACATCATCTTACACTCGACTGCAGATGCTTCCTGTCTCCATCCTCTGCTGTCGCTCATAGGGACATCTGGTGTACTTCCTGGAACAGACTACCACGTCACGCACCTGACTTTGCAGTTATAAACTCTTACCTACTAAATGAGTCTATCTGTGGGCCGGAGCTGCCCCTGCTCCACTATGATTCCAAGTAATGCGTACGTGTCATGACCTCTCTAACTATATGTGTCTGTATGTGTGTGTATGTGTGTATGTCTGTCTGTGCGTGCACAGATGCTCTCTGCTTTCTGAACCTTAGTTGACCTCAACTTAGGCAACCAGGCTAAGGCCATCCTGTGTGTAATGATCTTAACTTCTATGTAAAATATATAAAACAACTGTTTCAATCTAACACAACTACTTAAGGCTTAATCAGCTCTTAATTCAACGATAAATGCATAATAACACCCTGCTCTTAACTTGCACTCACTCTGCTTTCAGTTTCACTTCTGCAAAAGCATGCCTTGCAGACGTGTTTCCTGTCCCTGCTCTTTGAGTGCTTCACCCACTGAAGACTATGTGTAAGAATATAAAAACATTCAAAAGCCTTTAAAATTATAGATTCAACTCAACAATTTAAAGTGGTTCTTCTGGATTTGTAATAAAGACTAATATAATCCCCATATATTTGAACATCTGAATGCATCTGAATGCAACATCACTATTAACATGAAATGGTAATGATGATTATAAAAATAGCAGCCAATAATAGCAGTAAAATATTTCTCCTCTCGATAGTATCTTCAGGGAAAACATAAAGGTCAGGCTTATCTGTAAACTCCGAAGGCTCAATAACAGAAACACTTTACAATAAAGAAGTCAGGTCTGATACAGTTATTGTCCAGGTAGCATTTGATACACATTGGCATGTGAGAGGTCATTGTATGTATACTTTTCAGTAAACGGGTTTTTAATACAACACTGCTGGCACAGTGATCTGGGTTTTCCCCCCTCCACATATATTTTGCCAAGACTTTTGAGTAGAACTTCCTTCATATAGAAAAAAAGATTCTATATGATCATAAGAAATGCCGCATTTCTGCTGTAGTCAACCTCAAAATCTTCTGTATTGTGCAAAAATCCAGATCCACCCCTCATTGTTTTAGTAAAGTAAAATACAGCAAAAAATAAGAAAAATCAAAGATTCAGTGGCACTAAGTCCTGTTGTTCTTAAATGTATTTTCACCTGTTTAGCAGGATGGATGTTTCCTCGGTGCTGCAGCGGTCATGTCAATGGGGGATCCGGTGGTTTGTCTGTGAATTTCACATTCCCGTGATGCTAATGTATTTGTCACTTTTTACGGAATCATACTCAAAGTAATATCAGTAATTCCAAGTTTTAAACGCTGCATGGTCGTACTCTCTCCCGCACTCTATATTATCCATTGTTGATCTACACGTCTGTTGCTGCCACGGACATCACAGGCTCGTACGTTATTGTCATGAGACACTCTCACAAACAAAATTCCTGTTTAGTAACACAGTAACGCAAGTAACAGTAATCTAATTCCTTTTTTTGCAATAGTAATCCCTTACTTAACTTGTTACTTGAAAAAATTAATCAGATTACAGTAACGCGTTACTTTTAACACGTTACTGCCTATCTCTAGTTATTACTATATTTACAAGTCTTTTTTCAGTTTTAATTTTTAGGTTTTTGTTGTTTGCAAACAAAAACCTAAAAAGCCTTTTACAACATTGGTGTAACACCAATATTGTATAGGCCCAGAATCGGTCTGGCAAAGACTCCATTCTGGCCCACTGGATGACTTTAGAAAATGTGAAAGGGGGCAAGGCATTCATATTACCCCAAAGTATTTAAGTAATAAATAAACATTTTTTCAATTTTTGGCATTTTACTGGCTTAATTAGTGCAGTGAAGAGAGACAGGAAAGCAGGGGAAGAGAGAGAGAGCCAATGGTTGCCTGTTCATCCCAGTGATCTAAACCAGCTTCTATAAATAAACAATTTAATGAGAAAAAAACTTCATGTTCTTTCACCTACTATTTAATCTACTCTAAAAATGCCATTCCTTTAAAGAAAAAAAAAAGTTTTGTTTTGTTGTTGGTTTTTGGAAATAGCCTGGATAGAAAGGTGGCCAGTCTATAACAACACTAAAACAGTAACTTCCACATCTGCAGCCAATTTAAGATTTTAAGTCAAATCTGGGACTCTTCACTGAACTGAAGAAGTAAAATGTCTTCAAGGAACTTAAAGAAGTCCAGTTTTCCAAGCTCCTTAGATTGGTTTTGCGGATAATCACAAAATAACATTTTACAGTCAGGAAATCCCCCAAATCTTAATCCAGTCGAGATAGTCAATCCTATAATGCAAGTGAACAAACAAAGTCCCACAAACTGTGATCACCTTGGAGCTCTGATAAGGCAGGAACGGATGGCCATCAATCATCATTTGGCCACAGAGAATTTCAGAAGTTATGAAGAAGAATCATCACTGTACACACTGCATACATTTGATTTCTTTCCCAATTAAATTCTTTAATCTCATGAAATGCTTGTGATTGTTCTTCATTATACTGAAGCAGAAATCAAGTGAACATCATGCTGTATAACAAAAATTCAAAAGGAACCAGTTAAATGAGTAAATCATAAGACTTATCACCAGAATAACAGCAGCAGAAACGGATTTTAATAGTTTTGCTGCCCCCTCGAGGTAAAGTAGGAACTGATTTTCTTTTGTCCACTGTCCACTTTCTGCTGTGACACAACAAATTTCCCACGTGTGCGACTAACAAAGGTTATCTTAAGTTTGGAGGTCTGTAGTGATTGAGGAAAACTGGCGACCTCTAAGCATAAGTATCCGTTGACACCACTCTGTGTCCACTTCATGGCTGATTTACTGTCTTTCCCAATTTGTTATAATACCACTGATAGATGACTGTGGAATATTTAGTAGCAAGCAAATTTCACTAGTCTGCACATCTAGGTGCTTGATGTTATACACCTGTGGCCATGTAAATAATTGGAACACCTGGATTCAATGGTTTTTATGGGTTAATATGTTAAAAGTATTCACTTAATGTGTGACTGAGGATGGATGATTTCAAGAAATAAATGACAAACCTTTGTTAAGGTGGAGCAAATGGCAGCACAAACATGAGTACAAAGAAAAGTACTGGAAACACACAGGGAAGATAAGACAGGAGCACAGTATTACACTGTAATCAACACCAGCTGAGTGAGTGTTTAAATACACACAGGAGGTAATCAGGGAGATAGGAAACAGCAGGGTCACTGTAAACTTTATTATCCCCAAGGGGCAATTTGAGGCATAGCCAGGAGGTAACAAGCACACACCACCTAAAATCATATGGACAGACACAAGAAAAACCACAGCACAACACCACAGTCTCCCAATTAAAACATTAACAGCAGCAGTGACAAAGGCATACTAAGTCTGTTAGTCTCATATCGTGGCAATTTGTACCTCAAGTCACATAGAAGCAGATGATATTCACAGAGAAATAGAAGCCTCAAATTGTTAAGTGTTAAAAGTTTGTTTAAAGTTATGCCTGCCACTTTGCAACACATCCTGACAATACTCTGAAGTCTGTTGTTGCTTTTAATGTTAAGAAGGCCATAGTGAGTGATAAAAGTGGAGGTAAGAGGACAGCCATCATCAACATCATTAACTCTGACACATGAACAAAATGTTGTTTGGTTAATCTGATGCAATCCTCTGCAGCCAGTGCACCTTTAGCATAGGCTGAGTTGCTAAGTCAGTATTAGCCTTAAGGTGAAAATGCAAAAGCATAATAAATATCTGTGGGAATTCCCTCTGCAAATAAAATGGTCGTAGGGATATGATAAGAGCTTGATTTTGGGGATGACACTAATGATCACGGAGTTATACCACACTTTATTTACTTACATATAGACACCTCCATCAAGGAATCTAACTGTCAGGATAGTAGGGAGAGGGAGCCAATGCTGGCCCAGTCTTTTCAGGCTGTGATGAATACTGCCATGACTGCCCTATTTCCATGGCTTGGAATCCTGATTTAGGTGTGATATATGAAAGCACATGACATACCAGAGGATATATGGAATGTTAAATTCACTGGTAGTATTTCTCTGGTTACCTATCAATGATAAATCACTAATTTAAGCAAGGCAAAGTTTTACTAATATTACATGATAATAATAACTGTAAGCTGTAACACCTGCAAACTGTAACTTTATGGCAGTCTAAAATACCACTAAGTTGGACACCAAATCTACTCATAGCATTGTTTAAAAAGGAAGGCTATAAAGACAGTTCTCTCTCTCATACACACAGTTTTGTGCACAAATGACACGTAACTCTATAGGCTAATGTTATACAATTTTATATCTGACTGAATAAAATATGTCTTGTAATAATTTCCTGTGTTCAGCATTAGCACATTGCATTTGTACCAGATATTATTTAGTAAAGATGTGTCTCTAATCATGTTTTTAATTCCTCTTCCGGCCCTGCACCAGCGGCTGCAGCAGTAGGACTTGTGGTGGCAAAAAATATGTTCACATTATGTTTAATCAGAATCAGAATACATTAATAACCCTTAAGGAAATTAGGCTTGTAAGAATAGGCAGTATTCCTTAAGAAAAATGAAAAAAATCAGCGTCAGCAACAACTAAATCCCAAACAACAACAATAACACGATAGTTTTAGCTGTGATTAGGATGGTCTTTGAGTGCTTGAGCAGTCGAGTATGAATGGCTGTATTTACCTGCAGTAGGCATTTAGAGTCACTGCTGCTTCTTGCATGCATGAGAGCAGGAGGGAAAAGAAAAATACATAATTGATACTGATGTTACTGTTTAATTAGTCATAATCATGAACACAAATGATTTCAACTGTATCAGTTTGTAAGTAAAAAAATGAGTATTGACAGTATTGATACATTAGTTTATTTTGACAGCGCAGAACAACCTTTTGAGGTGTTTAGAAATCTCCTTCATTTTTAGTCCATATATAATTGGATTGAAAAGGGGAGGATACATTACGATTTGCAAAGTCAATATTGAATGTACAATCTTTGGAAAATTAGACTCCAGACCAGATATAATGATATCAAATGCACACAAACACAAATAGCTGATCAAAACTATCAAGTGGGGCAAACAGGTCTGTGCAGCTTTTCTCCTGACTTCTTTACAGCTTTGATAGGATATCACAAGTATCCTGGTGTAAGTGAAGAATATGAAAACTGCAGGGAGAATTGCAACATTAAATAGTACAACCATATCATATACAGTCTGTGCTTTTGAATGCACACATAGAAGCTTGTAAATTGTATTGTTGCAAAAAATTCCAGTGAAAGTAAAGTTACAGATTTTTTTATTGGCCATTAATACAGCTGCCACTGCAACCTGAGAAGAAGGCACAATCCAAGCTAAGGTTAAAAAAATGCTGATAGTGTTTTTTGTCATGATAATTGGATATTGCAGAGGTTTGCATATAGACACATATCTGTCATAGGCCATGGCAAACAAGAGTAAAAATTCTGAACCACCCAAGGAGTAAAACATAAAAAACTGAAAGAGACAGACGGAATAAAATATGATCTGTCTTTTAGATAAAAAGTCAATCAAAAGCTTTGGGTAAATAACAGTGCTTAACATAACAGAGTTCAATAGCAAAGCTGCAATAAAAATGTACATAGGCTCATGGAGACTTTTCTCAACCACAATGAGGAATACAATGGTGAAATTACAACAGAGTATGAGAATGTATACAGTAAACATGATCATAAAATAAAGATATCTGTATTTGTTCACATGGAAAAACCCATCAAGAGTTATGTATGATACATTTAATGCCAGCTCCATTAAAATGATGAACCAAAATTGTAATAAATAAAATGAGATATGACAGCAAGTGAGAGAAAACAGAAAGTGAACACCTACCTTGTCCTGATCGGCATATGAGTGGACTTAAGAAAGTGAATGGTTTGACTTCTACTTGGACTCTGTTCAGAAAACTGCTTCACCCTCTATGGACTTCATCCCTAACGTCATCCCTAACTCTCCAGTACAGTCCTGTGTTAAACTGTTTTCTCAGTACTGCCCCCACTGTTTTTTTGACTATTAAAACATTTAAGGAATTTCTTGTTTCATTCCTGATCACAACCACATTTATTGTGAATCTTTAGATACAGTTCGTGTATGATCATCTAGCTCTCTATAAAGCCGCTCTTGTCTGATATTGCCCGAATTTTCATTTTGGAGCGCCTCAATACATTGCAGAGCACAAGTAAAAAGTCTTTCAACATCTTCTTCATTGGTTCTCACCTCAAACAACAAAGAATGTATGTAAAAAATGACAAGGATCTGATGTAATTTCATTGTAGATGAGGTACTGTCAGACACAGTCTTTCCAGATTATACGGGCAGCTAGCATATCCAGGATGCCCCGGCTTGTTGCAATAGGCTGCTACCCTACAACAATGTTTGGATAGTCACTGATGAAGGCAAAAGATTTTTCAATTATACCTCTAACAGACTGTTGTAGACGTCACCGCAGTGTTAGCTGTGCATTAATGTGTTATTTGTTTTTCCTCACCTTCCTGTGCAGCTAAAATGCCTTCCTGTTCAATTGAAATCTTGGTTTTCAGTAATGTGCTTGAGAGCGTTTCAGTAGTGTGTGTGAGAGATAAAATTTCAGTAGTGTGTGTGAGAGGTAAAATTTCAGTAGTGTGTGTGAGAGGTAAAATTTCAGTAGTGTGTGTGAGAGCGTTTCAGTAATAATGTCCCTTACGGCACCTCATAAACTGCTACTACAACATGTTGAGCAGAAGCAAAGCTAAACCAAGGGAACTGCGGAGGACTATAAATATCTTGGAGTACACATAGACAATAAAATGGACGGGTTAAAAACACCTCTGCACTTTGAAGGAAAGGCCAGAGTCGTCTATATTTTCTGAGGCGATTGAGGTCCTTCAACATCTGTCGGACAATGCTCAGAATTTTTTACGAGTCGATTGTGGCCAGTGCTATCCTCTATGCTGTTGCATGCTGGTGCAGAAGGTTGAGGGTCGCAGATGCCAACAGATTAAATAAACTGATCCGCAAGGCCAGTTATGTTGTGGGGATGGAACTGGACTCCCTTAGGGTGGTGTCTGAAAGGCGGATGTTGACCAAGATAAAGACAATGCTGGATAATACCTCCCACCCATTCCAGGACGTGCTGGCTTCTCACAGGAGCACGTTCAGTGAGCGACTGAGATTACCAAAAAGCACCAATGAACAACACAAGAAATCATTCCTGCTTGTGGCCATCCCCCTGTACAACTCCTCCATCTAATACACTGTAAACACTGCAATAGTTAAATCCTTTTTATATTTATTGTTAATTTTTGATATTTATAATTGAATGATTTGTATATATTAGTGCCATTTCTTAAATTTGTATAATCTGTAACTTATTGTATTGTTTAAATAGTTTAGTCTATTACTGTTACCGTCTTGGAGCAACCGTAACCCACATAATTTCCTTAGGGATTAATAAAATATTTCTGATTCTGATTCTGAAACCACTACATGTTGTGGATATAATGTACAGGCAAACGGAACATTTTTAATATTATTGTATCCCCAGAAAATAGTCTGCTGTGTTTTGAGAAATGTTTTTTTTTTCTACTTTTTCATTTTATTCAACTTCAGTTGTGTCCTCTTTGTAGCATTTTTTTTTTCTATTTGCCGGTGTTTTCTTAAGTTGTAGTCCATTTGACCTCTCTGGGCCACCATACATAAAGTGTTGTGACAAAGAGTATGGGCTGTGGTGGACAGCTTTGTTATGTTTAAGTTCAATCGGAAATTTCCTCACAACTAAATATTTTACTGTCAACTGTTAGTGGTATTACAACAAGTGATAGGCCACGTAAAATCACAGAGTGGGGTAAACGGATGCTGACGTGCATAGTGTGCAGAGGTTGCCAACTTTCTGCAGAGTTAATGGCCTAAGATCTCCAAACTTCTGGTCTTCAGATTAGTTCAGGAATATATTCCATTAAACCGCATTCACGATTTATGATCACTGTTACTATTAAGCATTTATTTTTCTTTTCATTGTTATATCAATATCTGATTAATCCTTTAGTTATGTCTCTTAGGCTACACCTCCTGGAGCACTTCCAATGATGCACCAAGCATCTCTTCTCCACTTCTTTCATACCCAGTGTTTTCATATACCACTACTGCATCCCATTAACATTTGTCTTTGTGTGTGTTTTGCTATGTCTTTCTATGCTCTGGTATTTTCTATTTTCTCTTTCTCCTCACTCTCAACCAGCTGTAGCAGATGGCTGCCCCTCCCTGAGTGTGGGGCAGGGAGGTGATTTATTTTTGAGCTTCTGACAAAGCTCATGATATCTTATGTCAATGAGACCTCCCATCATCTCCAGAACCAAAAACTTTGTTTGGTTCTTTATCATCTGCAGGTTTCCAAGTATAGTCCTAAATGTTCCAGGCATAACTTGTCCTATATTTAGAATGCTTGCTTGGCATATACTGTTTGAAAGTATATGCTATAGTCTTCTCTTGTACAGAAAAAGTTGTGTGCATGTATGTGGATACGTGCATGCATGCTTACGTGTGGGTGTGTGTGTCCATCTGACAAAAGGGCATGTACGTGAACTCAGTTATTTATACTAACTCGTCTATTCCACATTCATTTCTAATGATGATCATTTCTAACGGAGTCGTGGCTAACACCGCTAACTCCCGACACAAGCGTGACACTACCGGGATTCCAGCTGCTGCGGCGGAAAGGGCGAGAGACAGCGGTAAGAGGAAAGGAGGGGACTGGCAGTGTTTGTGAATGACAGATGGTGTAACCCGGGCACATCACTGTAAAAGAACAACTCGACAGCACAGACATTGAGCTGTTAGCCGTTAGCATGCGTCCGTACTACCTGCCCGGTAATTCCGCATGTTGTTATCGCGATAACAGCGTATGTCCCCCTCAGCCAACGCGGATGCAGCCTGTGACTCTCTCCGCTCTGTGGTCAGCAGACTGCAAACACAATCTCCGAGAGCCCTTCTCATAATATCAGGGGACTTCAATCATGCCTCACTGGATTCCACACTGCCCACCTTCACCCAGTATGTGACCTGCCCAACCAGAGACAATAAAACACTGGACTTACTGTATGCCAATGCAGAAGAGGCATACAGTTCATCACCTCTCCTCCCCTGGGCAGATCTGATCACAACCTGGTGCACCTTGTCCCTGTGTATGAGCCCTTAGTGCGCAGGGAGCCACCAGCCACCCGCACAGTACAGAGATGGTCGGGAGGAGGCGAGGAGGCTCTTAAGGATTGTTTTGAGTCGACTGTGTGGGAGGTGATCTGTGATGACCACGGAGAGGACATCAACAGCCTTACTACATGCATTACTGTCTATATTAATTTCTGTGTGGATAACACCGTACCTACCAGGACTGTACGGTGTTTCTCCAACAACAAACCTTGGATTACCCCAGAAATTAAAGCTGTCCTCAAGCAGAAGAGGAGGGCCTTCAAATCCAAAGACAAAGAGGAGTTGAAAAGGGTGCAGAGAGAGCTGAGGGGACTGATAAGGAATGGGAAGGACAGCTACAGGCAGAAGATGGAGAACCAGCTTCAGCAAAATAACGTTGGTGTAGTCTGGAGAGGCCTCAGAACCATCTCAGGCCACAAACATCAGAACTCTCTGCCTGGGAGGGATGTGAGGTGGGCAAATGAACTGAATCATTTCTTCAACAGATTTGATTCATCCATGAGGCAGTCTCCAACATCGGCTGCAGACTCACCCACCCCCACTGCTGCTGTTCCACCTCTGACACCTCAGACACTTCACACCTCCTCTATTCACCCTGCTCACTCCTCCCCACCCCGAACAACAGCATCCAATACACACTCAACACAAGGCTCCAGCCTGTCTCTCTCAACCACCCAGGTTAGGAGGGTACTGAGGAGGATTAAAGCCAAGAAAGCAGTGGGTCCAGATGGCATCAGCTCAAGGGTCGTCAGGTCCTGCGCGGACCAACTGTGTGGGGTGATGGAGCACCTCTTCAACCTGAGCCTGAGGCTGGGAAGAGTCCCACAGCTCTGGAAAACCTCCTGTGTTGTACCAGTGCCAAAGACTTCACGCCCCAAGGACCTCAACAGCTACAGGCCGGTGGCTCTGACATCCCACCTGATGAAGACCCTGGAGCGGTTGGTCCTGGCTCAGCTTCGGCACCTGGTGAGCTCATCACTGGACCCACTTCAGTTTGCCTACCAGCCTGGCATTGGAGCGGATGATGCCGTCATTCACCTCCTACATCGTTCCCTCGCGCACCTGGAGACTGCTGGGAGCACTGTGAGAATCATGTTCTTTGATTTCTCCAGTGTCTTCAACACTATTCTTCCCACAGTCCTGAAGGACAAGCTGGAGAACTCAGGAGTGGACCATCACCTCACAGCATGGATACTGGACTACCTCACCGACCAACCACAGTATGTGAGGACTCAGGGCTGTGTGTTGGACAGGGTCGCCTGCAGTACGGGGCCCCACAGGGAACGGTTCTGGCTCCGTTCCTCTTCACCATCTACACTGCAGACTTCTCCCACAACTCCACCCAGTGCTTCCTGCAGAAGTTCTCTGATGACTCTGCAATAGTCGGCCTCATCACTGATGGGGACGACAAGGAGTACAGAGGACTGACTCAAGACTTTGTGGACTGGTGCCAGCTGAACTACCTCCAGATCAACGCCAGTAAAACCAAGGAGCTGGTGGTAGACTTCTGCAGGCACAAGCATCCTCCACTGCAACCACTGAACATCCAAGGTATGGACATCGAGGCTGTGGACAGCTACAGGTACCTTGGTGTTCATCTGAACAACAAACTGGACTGGACTCATAACTCAGACGCCCTCTACAGGAAAGGGCAGAGCAGGCTGTACCTGCTGCGGAGACTCAGGTCGTTTGGAGTAGAGGGCCCACTCCTGAAGACCTTCTATGACTCTGTGGTGGCCTCAGCCATCTTTTACGGTGTGGTCTGCTGGGGTGGCAGCCAATGTTCCCTCTAATTTTTCATGTGTCTGAGCGAACACACAAACTCCCTGAGCGGTCCCTTGGACCACTGTGAGCGACATCAGACATGTGCACTGTGGTCACGCCAGCATCTAATCCATCCAAGTTACATGGTTTATTAAAATAATCAAATTACAGCATTTACATTTATGTTAGACTACTTTTAATTAACTGCTTTAGCCCACTTACAATGAAAATTTAAAAAATCCTGTTCATGACCTGTGTAGTATGTTAACACTACTGGAAGTAAAAATAACTTTAACTCCAATTTTGAAAACACAACTTTCTTTCTTTCTTTTTTTTTTTTCATAAAGCTCTGACTTGTATTATGAGTATGAGTCTGTGGTCTGCGAGAGAGTCCTGTAACTCTGTCTGCAAAATACAGTATATAATGACCAATGCTGGGCAATTAATTATATAGTTACTACTTCAAAAAATAACTCAGTTTGGCAAACAACAAAGTTTTTGCAGCTATTTATTTTTTTTAATGCAGCCAAGGCGTTTTTTTAAATAAACATTTCAAACTATTTACAGAACAATCAGCTGTTCTGCATCAAATCTAATGCCACACAAATTATTTGTGCCACTCCAAAAATAATTTCTGTCCACTATGAGATAAAGGAGAACAACAGCCTGATACCTGCAGGCCTGACAACAGGAGATGTATCACTCCTGTAACACCTGTAACATTCAGCAGCCGCCTCATTGTTCTGACACACACAACAAAACTATTGACTACACTACACACTAACTACACACTAACTACACAAGATTTGCGCTAAACATCTCAAATCTGTCACATCTCAGAACACCGCCGTCACTCCTAAAACTTCCCCGTTTCTTAACAACTAGATGCCACGTTGCCATATCATTTTTTTGATTGGTCAACACGGTGCTTTTTTGACCAATAGGAAAGGGTGGGGGTTCTTTGGTGTTGTTTTTGCTCACAGGCGGAGAGTGCTTTCGAGCATTTTCCTTATAAAACGCCATTTTACCGTTTCTTCCCGCAGTAAATATAAATAACGATATTATTCAGGAAGAAAACCAAACATTGCAGATATTTTTATCATAACTCTGGTTTTACGTGGCCTATCAACACAATTTAAAAACTGGTATAAAGTCCACACTTTTTCCATCTGTCCTGCTCACATCTCCAATGGTTGTACACGTTGTCATTAATGTGGCTTCACTGCACATCAGCCACGCCCGCTTTGCTAGCTAAAACACCGGTGTCGGCACATAAGGGCACGCTGTCATAGCCTGTCAACGACGTTGATTGGCTGCGTATATACTGAATGTGAATCGCATTATTGGCTGGACTATAGGATAAGGTGGCATCGTTCTAATCCCATACAGGAGCAGCCAGTCACTTACTGACTAACACTGCAAAACAGGATTGTTAAAGTTTTAATTTTAATTTCAATTCAGGTTAGATTTTTTTGTGCGCAACGCAGATTTTCTGTGCGCAGAGACCGTGCCAGCAGTGTGCAATTGCGCACGTGCGCAGCTTAGAGGGAACACTGGTGGCAGCATCTCTGCCAGGGACAGGAAGAAACTGAACAGGCTGATCAGAAGGGCCAGCTCTGTTCTAGGATGCCCTCTGGACCCAGTGGAGGTGGTGAGTGACAGGAGAATGGTGGCTAAGCTTTCATCCCTGATGGACAACATCTCCCACCCCATGCAGGAGACTATGATAGGATAGCCCTGAGCAGCTCCTTCAGTGGCAGGCTGCGGCACCCACGGTGTGGGACGGAGAGACTTCGCAGGTCTTTCCTCCCCACTGCTGTCAGACTCCACAACAAAGACTTCAACTGATCTAACACACATGTGCAATAACACTAAGTGCAATACTCTTTTTCTGAAAAAGTTGTATTTTTTACTCAGTTGTATAAAGCATTTGCATTCTATTTTCATCCTATTGTATATTTTATTCTATTTATTCTACTGTATATAGTATTTTATTTTATTTTATTTTATTCTATTCTTTACAGTTGTGTACAGTATTCTTATTTCTATTCTATTCTATTCTTATTGTATTCTAATTTTGCTATATAACTTTTGCACTGTCCACTTCCTGCTGTGACAAAACAAATTTCCCACGTGTGGGACTAATAAAGGTTATCTTATCTTATCTTATCTTATCTTATCTTTATTCAAAATTACTGGATTATTTTTACTATGATGGTTCCTTTTACAGGATGTTCCAGTTGCCTTTTTTACTCTCTTGATCAATGACTGCAGAAAACATTATGCCTTATAATGCACCATAAACCTGCTTCTTTTACCAGTGTGTTGCACAATAAATAAATTACTAATAAATTAGTAAATAAATGTATAATAACACTACATTATTTCATGCGTCTGAGCAACCTTTTAAGGTGTTTAGAAATTTCTTTCATTTTCAGTCCATATATGATTGGATTGCAGAGAGGATTATAAGTTATTATTTGGAGTGTCATTACAAAACGTGCAGTTTTGGGAAAATCAGATTCCAGTTTAACAATGACAACATCATAGGTAATCAAAACAGAACAGTTCATCAAAACTAGCAGGTGAGGTAAACAGGTCTGAACAGCTTTTCTTCTGACATCTCCACAACTCTGAAAAGCAATTATGATTATCTTTGTGTATGTGAAAAGTATAAAAAGCATAGGCAAAAGTCCGAGATTCAACAGAACAATTACACCGTATATCGATAATTCGTTTGAAGTCACACAGAGAAGCTTGTTTAGTGAATTACTACAAAAATTTCCTTTCAAAGTAAAGCTACACAGTTTGCTATTAATATTTAGTGCAACTGGCACTACAACATAACAAGCAGGTACCAGCCAAGCAAAACACAGCAGTAAACTGACAGTAGTTGTTGTCATGATGGCTGGATATTGCAGGGGTTTACAAATAGACACGTATCTGTCATAGGCCATAGCTGACAATAATAAGAACTCTGAAGAGCTTAAAAAGTAAAACATAAAAACCTGAAAAAGACAAGCTTGGTAAGATACGATCTGTTTATCAGATAAGAAGTCAACCAAGAGCTTTGGGTGGATATTAGTGCTGAAAAGAAGAGAGTTCAATAACAAAGCTGCAATAAAAATATACATTGGCTCATGAAGGTTTTTGTGTATAACAATAAGGCATATGATAGAAACATTAAAGCAAATTAACAGAATATAAGCTGTAAGCATGATCACAAAATAAAGATATCTGTATCTGTGAATTTCCACATGCCCACCAAGTGTTACATACGTCATATTTAAATCAGCATTCATTAAAATGGTTAAAGTACAGCTATAACTACTCTGCTTCCTACACTGTGCACTGAAATTCACACTGTGTAACTGTCCTTAGAATTCAGAAAATCAATCATTCAGTGTTTGTGGTATGGTTTTATCCAACACAGACACCCTCCATGGATCTCATGAACCTCGTCATGAAAAGATTTAATCAACATTGTGAAACTCTGGAGGCTAAAAGACTTTCACGATAATTGTGAATGTTTCGGTGGGCAATCGGGCAACGATGCATCCTTGGCGTCTGTGTGTTTCACAAAATGTTTTTAAAAACACAATTTAATATGACGAGTCCATTCCTCATTTTAAAATCCAGTTCCCTTTCCTGTTTGCTCACGGATTAACTATTGGATTAGCGACTTCATTTTAATAATCCTGCTGGAATGCAAGCCACACCGTGGGATGTAAGGAGCTCTGATTAGTTGGACAGACACAGGCTGACTGCTTGGATTTTTCTATGCTGCTGTTTGTGCTCATAGCTTTGCCCTGCAAAGCTAACGGTGCGTTCACACCGAACGCGATAGAGGTCGCCAGAGCGTCAGGTTTACATGTAAAGTCAATGGAAAGAGCGCGATGACACGCGATTGCGCGTCCGGCGAAAATTCGGAAGTAGATTTGCGTCGCGAAAACGCCAAAACCTGTGAAACGCGAGTCAGTGTACCGCGTCTGGCGTGTTTGACTCGCGAAAAAAAACACGCGCGTGAGTTTTTGTGTTGCATTTTGTGCATACGCGTGTTTCGCCTCTACCGCTCGAGTTGGAAAATCTGAACTCCGGCGTCAATTCGGCGCGCGACAACCAATCAGGAGGCTGGTGACATGGCTCTGACCTGGCTGGCAGCGTACTGTCCCGCTATTTTTTCCCACTGATGTACAAATACCTTTCCGCTAACAAGATAATGTGTTTATTCAGAGGACATCTGCAGGAGAAAGTGGAAGAGCCTCAGGGACACATATAATAAGGAGAAGAGGACAGAGAAGGAGAAGAGGAGTGGGTCTGCAGCAGGATCGGGAAGAGATGGAAGTTCTTCGCCGTCATGGGGTTTCTGGACCCCTTCCTCACCCAGCGGGAGACTAGCGGCAATATGGTGCGGACCGTGGAGAACTTCCCCCGAGGACCAGGGACAGCCGGAGAGGCAGCAGGGGAGTGTCAGTCAGAAGGTTTACAGTGAATTAATGTAGGCAGTTAATTTATGCATGTTGTCATATAGGAATATATTTTGTTTATTAATAAAACAGTATACAGTGGTCCCGCTGTTCACCCGTCACATTTCGCTGATTTTTGTTATTGCACCGTACAGCTTTCAACACTGCGCATTGCATTCTGCAGCCTGATTGACAAATCTCCTCCGTGTCGTGTCTCCTGCACTTGCCAAACTTATCATGTTTGGTTTTGATAACCATCACGTCCAATAGAAAAACAGCACAAAAACACTCATAACTATGACCCTCATTCGGAGATACACACCTGCACCGCGAGGGAAAAAGGCGCACGAAAGTGGCGCGCAGACAGAGAAAAAGCACGGCATAATAAAACTTCCTCCCACATTCCTCCCACATTTCCAGTTCACGCACGTCAAAATATGCAATTTTGACGCGCGATGGATTTTACTTGGACGCGCATTGAGGTGCGAATGTGCACGCATCAAATTAGGGGCGTTTGGGGCGTTTTCGCTCGCGTCTATCGTGTTCGGTGTGAACACACCCTAAGAAGTGTGTGTGCTTGTACAAAGGTCGTTCAGCTTTGGGATTTACACTCTGCCCGACACGGATATGTGAAGAATGAAGGGACCCTGCAGCGAAAAAGAGCTGAACCTCTGAGTGTGTGTCTGTTTACTCAGTCTGACCACCTTTTGACAATGTCCTAACATGGCTAATGCTAGCATCACTGCACCTAGCCCTGTTATTTTAAGATCATTTTAGCTTGTGAAATTTTACATCGTAGCTGTACAAGCTAGCTATGTGTTTTGTAAGCTGCAGTGCTCTTCACAAATAAAGCTTGAAGCAGCTCAGACTATTAGAACCAGCACTGAGCCCTGTTACATTTATAGTGTTAGAGCAATGGCTGCAACCTACAGCCTTTAAACTCGTGATTAAAATATGAACTCAACCACCTGCTTCAGATGTTGCGGGTGAATTCATCAGGTCTTTTGAACCTTAAATGTCCTTATAACTGAACTGAAGTATACGAAACTGTAAACCTTTTCCAGCAGCTTCATATTTTTTTTCTACTTCTGGACTTGGAAAATCTAAGCATCTGAACAAAAACGTCCTTTGTTTTGTTTTTGTGAGGGCAGCTTCAAATAAAAAACAAAAACAAAACAAGTACAGCCTTTTTAATTTTTCATGCATTTTTGTATTTCTATTTGTTTTTAAGAATAACATTAACAAGTGACAGCAGTGTGAGGAAAATCCAACTGTTCCTTTGACAAATTCATTCTGTTAATTAGGAGAGAACAACGCTGAGGTTTTCCTATGGAGAAGGTGGTTCGGTCAGTCAGTCAGCCTGTGTTCGGAGGCCGAATAATTGAGTCTTTGATGTCGAAGGCATCTATGAGCTCCTGAGAAGGACAAAACAAACTATACAATCAATATCCCAGGCACAAAACAAAATCTTGATTGTAGCTACCGTGCTTTTTTTTTTTATTAATCTGCACTTCAGACCCAATACCTGCTAACCTTCCTTCCATATCTTTGGGCTGACAGAGAGGATACTCGTTTTATGTCTGGTGAACCTCCAGCTTCCACCTCCCCTCCTCTACAGGAGCTGAGACATGAAAACAATTTTTAATTTTATTTTATACCTCAAGGGATTTTCTATGTCATCCCCAGTCAGAAAAGTACACGTGTCACATCATCTCACCTATACATGGCAATTTGTCTTCATCCAGATACATCTGTGCCAAGTGTAGCTCCGAAATGAAAACACAGACACAGCTTCTTCAAGACAAGCGCTTACGCAGTGAAACGACAAACATAAACACATGCTTTAGGCCCTTCAATCAGTTCAAAGTAACTAATGTGCTTCAAACAAAGATTACCTCGTGACTGCCTGCCATTTCAGAGGTCAAATAACCTTAAAGTCTTGTGCATTCTAAATTAAGATATAAAATAATTAGAACACCATACATTGAAAATTTGCACAATATTACAAAATACAATGATAACAAATACCTTGTACAGATAGTAGAAGACTTCTGCAGATGGCTCACTGAAATCCTTTGGTGTGGCCTCACAGCCTATATGATCACACCCAAACCTTGCAGCGGTGATGATCTCACTTAAATGTTAAAGTTGGCCTTTGTGCTTTTCAGTGTTGGAAAGACATTTTCTTGGTCTGCTTATTTTCAATATCTTGTACTTGTTTGAACACCTTTTAATGTCAAAGTTGGCCTTTGTGCTTTTCAAATATGTTGTACTTAAAATTCGAATTTAAAATTCTTTAAAAACTTTAACATTTAAAACTAATAACTTTAACAATTTAAAATTCGAATTTAAAATTCGAATTTAAAAAATTGTTAAATTGTTAACAATTTTAAATTCGAATTTTAAATTCGAATTTAAAATGGGATTGAAATGGGATGGACCTCTCCCATCCCATTCGAATTTTAAATTCACAACCATACACAGTATGACATGAGGTGAATTGCTTGTCGCTGTGCAATGCAATGCCCGACCATTAAATGATAGTGGTTTTACAGTACTTACAATTTACAGGTTATTACAAAATTTACAGATTTCTCTTTTTACAGTAAAAATGTGCAAATAGCAGAAAGAGATTATAAATTATAGGAAGTGTGCATGAAGAAAAACCAGAGTGCGTGTGGTGATGTGATGTGTGTGAGAGTCCAGTCTTATAGTGATGTGATGTGTGTGGGAGAGTCCAGTCCTACACCTGGTTCAGGGCCCGAATAGCCTGGGGGAAGAAGCTCCTCCTCATTCTCTCCGTTTTGGCCTTAAGGGAGCGGAAGCGCTTCCCAGACCTCAACAGTGAGAAGAGTCCATTGTTGGAATGGGAGAGGTCCATCATAATCTTCCTAGCTTTGGTCTTGCACCGCTTGGTGTAGATGGACAGCAGGTCAGGGAGCTCTGATTGAATGATGCGGTCGGCCGAGCGCACCACTCTTTGCAGATCTCGTCTGTCCTGCTTGGTGCTGTTCCCAAACCAGGTGCAGATGTTTCCCGTCAGGATGCTCTCGATGGTGCAGGAGTAAAAATTCTTGAGCACCTTCAGTGGCAGATGGAAGTCTCCAAGTCTTCTGAGGAAGAAGAGACGCTGACGGGCTTTCTTAACCAGGGTGTTGATGTGACAGGACAATGACAGGTCCTGAGTGATGTGGACACCCAGGTATCGGAAACTGTCCACTCTCCACTGGCGTGCCACTGATGATGAGGCTTGTAATTCCTCGCCTGCTTTGTAGTGAAGTCCACGATCAGCTCCTTAGTCTTGCTGACGTTTAGGAGGTTATTTAACTTTTGCACTGTCCACTTCCTGCTGTGACAAAACAAATTTCCCACGTGTGGGACTAATAAAGGTTATCTTATTGTTACGTTCTTAGTCTAGGCGAGTATGAACGCAACAAGAAGTTGGCCCACTCACACACCACCCAAGCAAATACACAAACAACAATATCCCTTTAAAGTGCTAAGCAGCCATTTATTTTCTTCAGCTGTGAGCGGTGCCAAAAATAACAAACAAAACTCCCTACTGGTCCCTATGCTTTCCTACACAAAATAAAACCAACCAAAAGACAATCCACTTACCTAACTTTCTAACCAAAAAACAGGAGAAAACTTAATCAACAAAAAATGGCTTCTCACGCCTACTAGGCTGCTGCAGTGAAGAATATATACAAGGTGAACAAAATACACGATTGCTATTTGACAAGACTATTTACAACTATTTACAAAACTAAGATACTAACACCAGACACACGAGTGGAACATAGTGGATACACAGATGGACCAGCCACCACAAAGACAGAAGACGCGACTTAAATACACACAGAGAAACACGGGGAGATTACACACAGGTGGGGAACACAGCTGGGAATAATCAACCAGACGAGACAGAGGTAAAACTGAACACACCCACATGAGACGCAGACCTTCACAATAAAACAGGAAAAGAGAACACTACACCAAGACGAAGATCTGACACTGAGAGACAGACAGACAGAATGACACATGGAACCTGAACTAAACTAAACGTGAGATACAACCGAGAACAAAACCTTAAACATGACATAAAACAAAACACTGACAACATTAAATCATAACATTATCTTATCTTATCTTATTCTCCTGGCACCAGGTCTTCAGGTTCCTAATCCCCTCCAGGTAGGCCGTCTCGATGTTGTCGGAGATCAGGCCCACAACAACAGTGTCGTCAGCAAACTTGACAATGGAGGTGGTGTCTGATGTGGCTACACAGTCATAAGTGTACAGTGAGTACAGCAGGGGGCTTAAAACACAGCCCTGAGTCACTCCAGTGCTGAGTGAGATGGAGGGGGAGACTTGTTTTCCCACCCTCACTGATTGGGGTCTGTCTGTGAGGAAGTTGAGGATCCACTGACACAGTGATGAGCTGAGTCCTAGATCCGTCAACTTGGTGAAAAGCTTAGAGGGAATTATTGTGTTGAATGCTGAACTGTAGTCCACGAACAGCATCCTAACATAATTCCCTCTGCCAGTGTCCAGGTGACTCAGGGATGTGTGGAGCAGGTGAGATATGGCATCGTCTGTGGAACGATTAGTCCGGTAAGCAAACTGAAGTGAGTCGATGGTGGCAGGAAGTGAAGAAGTGATGTGATCTCTCATCAGTCTTTCAAAACACTTCATTACAATTGAAGTCAGTGCTACTGGACGGTAGTCATTGTGTCAAGCGGGCTGTTGTTTCTTTGGAACAGGGACAATGATGGACTGTTTGAAGCACGTGGGAACCACTGCTTGGGCCAGGGAAAGGTTGAAGATCTCCGTGAACACCGGTGCTAGCTGGTCAGCGCAGGCTCTCAGGACCCGGCCAGGGATTGCATCTGGTCCTGCTGCCTTCCTGGTGTTCACCCTCCTGAAGGTGTTCCTCACGGCATGCTCTGTGATGATGAATGCATTGTCTTCACTGGTGCACTCCGAGTGCGCGCAGCCGTTTGTTGTTTTAATTGCTGCGGCGTCGAAGCAAGCGTAAAACGTGTTCAGCTCATCAGCCAGTGAAGCTTCGGCATTCATCATTGAAGAAGCTGGTCGTTTATAGTCCGTTATTGTCCGCAGTCCTTTCCACACGCTCCTAGAGTCGCACTGTCGTAGCTGTGACTCTAGTTTTTCTCCGCTTTCCCTTTCTGACCGCACTGCGCACGTTGTAAGATGCAGCCTTTTATAGGTCCATATTACCGGAGACAAGCCCTTCATTGTAGGCAGCGGTGCGTGATCTCAGAGCATCACGGATGTTTTTATCCACCCACGGCTTCTGGTTGGGAAACGTTTGGATGATAGATCTTTCTGCTGTGTCGTCCGCTAGTTTCCCGATAAATCCCACAACCGCTTCCGTAAACATGTTGATGTCATCAGAGCTGCGCCGAAACATGTCCCAGTCTGCGTCATCCAGTGCGTCCTGCAGCGCGGTCACTGATTGGTCCGTCCAGCGAGCGACCTCCCTTCTGATTGGTGGTTGCTGCTTTAGCCTTTGTTTGTAAGCAGGCATGAGGAAGATGGCGGCATGGTCCGATTTTCCAAATGCCGGCAGGGGCTGAGCCTTGTAACAGTTCTTGAACGGGGTGTAGCGGTGGTCTAATGTCCTAGTGCCCTGGGTGGGGCAGTTGATGTGCTGGTGAAGGTTGTGAAATGTCCGTTTGAGATTTACTCTGTTAAAATCTCCCATAACAATGAGTGCGGCATCTTGGTGAAGTGTTTGTTGATGTGTGAGAGCCTCATGCAGCTCACATAAGGCAGTGTCCGAGTCCGCGTGAGGCGGAATGTAAACAGTGCAGGCAATGACCGCAGTGAATTCCCGAGGGAGATAGAAAGGGCGACATTTAACGATCAAAAGTTCCAGATTGGGTGAGCAATAGTGTGTGAGTGGGGAGATGTTTGTGCTGTCGCACCATCTGTTGTTCACCATCAAACACTCCACCACCTCTTTTCTTCCCCGACTCCATTGTCCTGTCCATGCGGTAAACCAAAAAGAACCCCTCCGGCTGCACGGCGTGGTCTGGTATCGCTGGGTTCAGCCAAGTCTCGGTGAAGCAGAGGAGATTGCAGTCCCGAATGTCTCTCGAACTTAATTCTGGCTCTGAGGTCATCAAGCTTGTTCTCAATGGATTGAACATTGGCTAGCAGGATACTGGGTATAGGTGCGCGATGTGTGCGAGCCCGTAGCCTGTTCCTGATGCCGGCTCGTTTCCCTCGAGGCCGTCGCTTAGGGTCGTGTCCTTTGTTCTCTCTCAGGATCTCCTTTGGCCAGGGTGGGTCCGGAGTTAAACATGGTGAAATGTTCGTGTATTGTAGACCAGTAGAAACCAGAGTGTGTCTACTGTAGCGACTTTGTGTGTTTTGCATGATGCTCATGCAAGATTATGGCAGATATAGCAAAAAGTGACGAAAAAAGTAAAAAAAGTGGAAGAGTTGGGGCAGAGCATCCAGCACGGCAGCTGACCTCACCGGCGCCATGTTAGGTATTTTCAGTGTTGGAAAGACACTTTCTTGCACTGAGGTCTGCTTATTGTAAATATCTTGTACTTGTTTTTACACCTTTGTCAAGAGATTTATTCTAAAGACACTTCTTCAGCTGAGTGAGAGGGTAGAAACACACAGACACGCTGCAGTCTTTTACTTGCAAGGGCGGTCACAGAGCGCTCACACAAGAGTGGGGGCCCTGTGATCAGCGCTCTGTTACTGCTCTGGTCATTATTTATATAACAAAGTAATACAAAAGTGAATACGTCTATTCATAGACAGAAGAATGTTAGTGCGTATGTAAGTTGTATGTGTATGTGTGTGTTGTGGGATTCAGAAGGGAGTGAAGATAAGAGTGGTTCAGGTGTATGTGTGTGTTGTGAGATTCAGAAGGACGCGGCCCCTTTTCTTGTTAGGGAGCGCAGATAAAAGTGTCCAGCTCTCCTCTTCCTGGTAGGAGTGAAACTGCTTGTTCAGCTATTATCGCTGTGAGAAAGAATTTATAAAACAGAAACAAGTCTTGTAGTGGACAACAGTCTAAATCATCAAAAGGTCAACATGCAGTATTCTATCATATGCAAATGTGACCAAGTGGTCGGCGGGGTTCTAAAAGAAATAATAAAAATGACAACGCCACCTGGGGGGGAAATTCTAGCCCCCAGGAAATATGAAAAAATAAAATGTAATTAGAACAACACTCGCACAGGTTCAGGGATGCACACTGAGGCCAACTCAAATATGAACACAATTTTATTTATTAATGTAAAATGAAAAACAAAACAACAGCGCACTGAATATCTAAAACTGTGTCCCAAATTACAATAAAAATAAATACAACTGGGACTTACCAGCAGCGGTGGACCAAAAGAAAACTACACAAAAAAAACCTACTATAGTCTATTCACCTGGTGCTGTACAACAAAAGTAGTGTGGAAAACGACCCGCCACCTAAGGTCCCACGGCCGCTGGTAGATCCTCAGTTCGCTGAAATAAAAGCACAAGATAAACACATTAAAAACGATAAACACATGGGACATCAACAGGCTCTCAACCTACGAAACAAAAGAAAGAACCAATTAAAAGAAAACAAAAGTCGGTGATACAACACAACCAGTTATACACCACAGAGCACTGATTAAAAATACTTTCGCTCGGCGAACCAGCCCACAGCTGGTGCTGGGTCCGATTGTCCTTGGTCTGCTCGGTCTCACACAACTTCCCACAGCTGGGAGAAAGGGGAAAGGCAGTACCAGTTCGTATAACCGGCCCAATATACGGCCGAGAATCGCCCTGGCCAGCCACGAAAGCTGGAGCGAACAATAGTCCAAAAGGGCGTGGGAAAGCAAGCTACAAGGGAAAACTGGGCCGCCGCAGATTAACTGTAATATAACAAAGTCAACAAGACAAGACAGCAGCAGGGCAGGTGCCCGACTCTCTGCGTAACCAAAGCAGGCGGTTGGTCCCCGAGAGGGCACGGCAGCAATCAAACCCGCAGAACTTGGAGGCGCTGTACTGCACGGCGGATGCACTCACGCGTCTCCTCACCACGGCTGGAGCAAAGGACAGAAAAACAGCCGCGCTGTAGCGGGCCGCAGAAATATAACTACTAATTACCGACATTAGGGAGAAATCAAAAATCGGAGGGGAGACCTACCTGTAGCAATCGCACGACCTGATCGCCTCAGTAATTTAACCAACAGCCAGCGTCTACCGCTGTAGCATACCAGAAGCTCGGGAGGAAATAATCCAACGAGAAAACCCGGCTTCCCTTTATACAGGTAAACGCCGCCCTGTAATCAATATACAGGTGGGCTCCTAGTTGACGTAAGCGCGCAGCGGGAGCAAGCACAGGAGAGAGAGAGAAAGCAGTAGCGCAAGTGGGGGCGAGAGAGAAAGAAAAAGCGAGTAGCCCCTCCGGCTACAAAAACTTATAAAATTATAAAAGCTTATACTGACTAGTAAGTACAATTTTCCATTGACAACCTTTCAACGTTAAAGTTGGGCTTTATGCTTTTCAGTTTTGGACAGACACTTTCTTGCACTGAGGTCTGCTTATTGTAAATATCTTGTACTTGTTTTTACACCTTTTAATGTTAAAGTTGACCTTTGTGCTTTTCAGTGTTGGAAATACACTTTCTTGCGCTGAGGTCTGCTTATTGTAAATATCTTGTACTTGTTTTTACACCTTTTAATGTTAAAGTTCACCTTTGACCTTTTTAGTGTTGGAAAGACACTTTCTTACGCTGAGGTCTGCTTATTGTAAATATCTTCGACTTGCTTGAACACCTTTTAATGTTAGCAAAATGAGGACCTTTCCACAAATGTTTTTCCATGTGATGATGTCCTCTTGCTTTTTAATCTAACTGCTGCACTGCCTTCTTTTTTATTAAATGCTTTTCCTTGTAATCTTTTTTGTATATTTGTAATATTCTTTTTTTATATATGTCATGCATGTATTATTTTAAGACAAGTGGGGATTGTCCTTACCCCTGTCTTCACCATTAATGACCTAGTCCAGTATTTACTTGGGCGTGACTTAACCAATTAACCAATACTAACCTGTTATATGTCAGCTGGTTTATCCATGAAAATGTGATTGGTTAATTTGATTTTTTTTTCTGTTTCCTGTTTTTAATTTAAGCACACTTCTACTATGTGTTACTATGACCCTGATGAAGGCCACAAGCCAAAACGCGTTGGTCAGTCAATGAAGTTGTTCCTCTTCCCTTCAAGTGTTGCTGGAGTTCCTGCATTGTGATCTTTTTTTTTTCATCCTCTTCACGCACCTTGGAAGTAGGTGAAGTTGTGCCAGAAATTTTTGTTGTGATTTTGTCTGGAAGTGGAAAATAAATGTTTGTATTTAAATTGTTTTTTAGCATATCTGTAAAAAAGTTCCCCAAGCTGCTTAAAATTGACTTTTTTGTGTCACTAACCTTTGCTGCTGTAAGGTCAAATGGGTGCAAGCGTTTTAAATGTTTTTATTTTAACAGAAGGAGTGAATGTAAAGACAAGAGATTTGCTACAGAAAGCTTTAGCCTGTAGTGTTCCAGTAGTTCCACCCTTTTGCCTCATAAGTGAATTAAAAAAATCAAACAAACTCGCCTAAATGTCAAAGACAACAGACGTGTCAATAAGATACAAATTATTTTCCATAAAATTAAAGTATAATCAAGTATAAACTTCCACAGGTGGTGCAAGAAGAAGACACAAATGCAATGACTCTAATGGGAACTTAAACAAGATATAGAATGCAATTAAACCAGAAATGGTTTAATGCAGGAGTCCTTTGAGCAGCAAGGAACAAATCAAGTAAGAGGAAACAAATTCTTCAACAGAAATCATGAACACACAAAAGGATGCAAACACACACTCAGACAGAACAAAGGAAGTTCAGAGCTATTTTACTGCTGCGTTAATCAGGTGCGGCTCCCGCAAGGAACAAGGAATCTCCGCCTGCTGAAACACAGCAGGAAAAAACACTGCCACTCACCCAGACCATGATAACTATTTACCAAATGGAAACCATAAAGAGGCCATTAGAAAAGCTGCCACAGCCAAGTACTTGGCAAGTCGTAAGGAGTCAGCTGAATGGGAAGAACATTTTCTGGGCAATCAACACCTACGCCCTAGCTATGATCAGATACACTGTTGAGATAATAAGTTAACCAAAGGAGGCAGTAGGAGTCACTGACATCAATATAAGGAAAACTTTTTACATACATGGGGGGTTTAACCCAAGGTCCTGTACCCTGAGACTGTAAGCTAAGAGGAAGGAAGGAGCTGAGGACTAGTGAGTATCAGAACCACAATCCAGGATGAGTCAATGAACATCCATGAGTACATATGGAAGATGGCCATGTGTGCTTAGTGAATACGCCAGGCAGCCAAACCTTAGAAAGAATAGAAGCAAGGAGACGAACCATCATGGAAGGACAGGTCCCTGTACAGTATGGACCACCAGCAGATAGAAAACATGGCTGACATCCAGAAATCCTACCAGTGGCTGGACAAGGCTGAACCGAAAGACAAAACACAAAGGCATGAATCATGGCAGCACAGGAACAAGCTCTAAGCATAAGATCCATAGAGGCTTAGGTCTACTACCCCAGGCAAAACCCTGGGTGCAGACTGTGCAAAGATGCCCCTGAAACAATCCAGTACATAACAGCAGGTGCAGGTTGGCCGGAAGTGTATCAATTAACATTTGTGCAGCAATGTCCTGGAAGTCCAGAGGTCAAAATGGGATACATCCCCCAAGGTAGCTGAAAATGACCAAGCTAAGTGTGGGGCTTCCTGATGTAGACAGACAAACTGGTGATGGCTATCCAACCAGACGCAATAGTGGTGGACAAGCAAAGGGAGATGACTGTAGTGATAGATATAGCTATATCAAGTGATAACAACATGAGGATGAAGGAACGCGATAAGCTTGAGACTTATCATAGGCTGAGAAGAGAGCTTGAGAAAATGTTGAGTGTGAAGGCTGTAGTGGTTTTCGTGACTTTTTTGTTTTTATACTAAGCCTATACTAGTTCTGCGGATTTAAAAAAAAATGCATGGGCAAACACAATGAAGTGCATAGGACTATAAACGTCAACTAGTCAGATTCCCTGAAGTTGTTTACATGTTAGTGGAGAACTTAATGAGTCCCATAGAGGATGGAAGGTTTTCTGATAAAACAAAGCCACAAAACAGAGTCAATTACTTACCTTCTTAGTTTGGTGCAGGAAATGTATTAATACAGTACTTTAAGGCTTATCTTTTCATTTGTTATTCTTGAATACCATTTATGTAATCAAGTTCTATAGTCAGTAACATTTTTTTTCATTCAATGGATGATAAATTAAATGTAACATTGTTAACTCTTGGTGGGTTTGCAGAATTGCACAAATACAGATATCTCTATTTTGTGGTTATATTCACATTATATATTCTGATCCTCTGCTTTAATTCCACTATAGTGTGCCTTATCTGGACTCACAAAAACCTTCATGAGCCGATGTACATTTTTATTGCAGCTTTGTTAATCAACTCTGTTCTTTACAGCATGATTATCTATCCGAAGCTCTTATCTGATGTTTTGTCTGAAAAACAGACTATATCGTATCCACTCTGTCTTTTCCAAGGATTTTCATATTATGCCTCAGCTGGGTCAGAGTTTTTACTGTTGGCAGCAATGGCATATGACAGGTATGTGTCTATATGCAAACCCCTGCAATATCCAGTTATTATGAATAGAATAACTATATATGTCTGTCTGATTTTAGCTTGGCTTGTACCTGCTTTTGAGATTGCAGTGTCATTTGTGCTTTATTTTAATGTAAAACTCTGTAGCTTTACTCTGACAGGAATTTTTTGTAACAATTCAATTTACAGGCTTCAGTGTGTGCCCTCGGTTGTAATATCTATATATGGTGTGGTCACGTTGATAAATGTTGCCCTTCTACCAATGCTTTTCATACTTTTTACATACATAAGGATTCTTAGAATATCTTACAATTGTTGTAGAGAAACAAGGAGAAAAGCTCTAAAGACATGTTTACCCCACTTGCTGGTGTTAATCAACTTTTCATGTTTTATTGTTTTTGATTCAGTTATAATTAGACTGGATTCCGATCTGTCGAAAACTCTTCGCTTGACATTGACGTTTCAGTCAATTTTATTCCATCCTCTTTTAAATCCAATCATATATGGACTCAAAATGAATGAGATTTTTAAACATATCCAGACATTGTTGTGTCAAGTTTAATAACACTGGTATTACTGCACTGGTATTATCAAATGTATGGCATTTCAGATAATGGAGTACTTTAGCTCTGATTTCACATGCAAGATTGATAGCAAACATAATGGTCATTATACAAAGATAAACAATTCATTAAACTGTTGCTGGTAATCTTTGAAGCCTAAATAGTTCATATGCCTGTGTTTCACATTTTCCTTTCTGTTTTGTCACAGATTATCATTTACTATTGTGTAAATGAATAAAGTAAAATTTAGTAAAAATGAATCAATTGCTGCCAGTCTCTCTATTATGCTGACAAGCATTTTTTGTATTGTAACTTGACATATCAATGTCAATGAAAGAAAAAACAAAGTTTTAAAGTTTTTCAAATTCTATAAATTATAACAAAATATTACATATACATATAGCTCGGGTCCTCTACCAGAGGTCTGGGAGCTTGAGGATTAGGCGCAGTATCCTTTCTGTTCCTTGGATTGCGCTCTTCTGGACAGAGATCTTGGATCTCCAATTGCTCTAATTACTACTGGAACCACTGTTACCTTCACCCTCCACATCTTCTCGAGCTCTTCTCTGAGCCTTTGGTACTTCTTCATCTTCTTGTGTTCCTTCTTTCTGATGTTGCTGTCATTCGGTGCCGCCACATCTATCACGACAGCCCCCTTCCTCTGCTTGTCCACCACTATGTCCAGTTGGTTAGCCATCACTATTTTGTCCGTCTGTTTCTGGAAGTCCCGCAAGATCTTAGCTTGGCTAATTCTTGACCACCCTAGGGGGAGTCTCCCATATTTTTGACGTTGGGACTTCCAGGCCATACACAGCACAGATGTTTCTGTATAATATGCCGGCCACTTGGTTATGGCATGCTATGTATGCCCTGCCTGCTAGCATTTTGCACCTTCCTGTTATGTGTTGGATTGTCTCAGGTGCATCTTTGCACACCCTGCACCACGGGTCTTGCCTAGGGTGGTAGGCACACAGTTCATACAGCACTTTTACATATGCCTAAGTGCTTTCTAACATTTAGACACACTAATATGGTGGTTTTGATTATCATTTGCCCGAGTTTCATTGATATTTTATTTGTATAATTGTTCCAGGATTCAAAATAGATTTTTAAAATGATTATGGGGTAAACAGTCTTGGATTTTGAAATCCCTTGTCAACAAATCATTTTGCTGCTAGGAATTTTTCACCTATACCTTAACAAATTTCACTTAATGACTCCAAATCTGAAAACCATTTTCATATAAGTATGTCCTGTTTATTGCTTGTGATGTTACAAGTATTGGACAACTATGATGACAGGACAGGATTTGTGATGCATTTTCAGCAGTTACTAAATTTTGTGGGTGCACTCCTTAGAAGAATGAAAAAAAAAAAAACTGTGTGATGGTATAAAAAGTAAACTGACAGCCCACAGGTGATATAAGGATTCTGTAATGAGTGTCATTAGTGAGCATGCATCTGTGCCACCTGCGCTGTGTAAAACAACAGGCCAAGCCTCAGAGGAGTGGCCTGACTACAGCCAGTCTCTAAACAGCTAATTGCTAAGTTGAGACTAGTAACTGTCAAAATGGTCAACAAGTTATTATGTCTTTGGCCCTAGAGAGCAATTAAACTTCAGCTTGGTATTAACAGGCATGACTTTTAAAGAGTACCCTTCAACAACAACAATAAAAATATAATATCTATAATATCTGTTTACTTTGATACTTTTTTTATTAGTACTTGTTTTAATGAGCCACATAGTCAAAGGTTTAACTAATAAAGTAAATCTTACTGCTGTCATCATTGGTCATATAATGTCATTAAATATTATGACAATATTATAAACCTAAAAACCTAAAACAAACAGTGGAAAGGACCATTGCGTATATTGTTATTGTTAGAAGAAAAGTGGCCTCACTGCATAATTTTGCACTGAGGCAACAAACCAAAACATGCTGTTTTGGTAAATCTGTCTATAAACAACTGAAAATAATTAATCAGATATTCTTCTACATGCACATATTTTTTTTAAATACAGTTAACTGAATTTAAACATGCATAAAAATGTTTTTAGTCTTAGCAGTAGCTAGCACTGTGCCATATGCAGATTTGGCACATGAAAGAATTGCCCCAGGTCAAAGGTCAAATCATCTGCTACTCCTCATTTTACTCAACACTGAGGTATTTTGTGTCACAAAATAAGTAAATACATAATAAAGGTACAGTTTAATAACCAAAAATGTAGTTTGTTGCCTGAGAGCAACACCATGCTATAGAGGACTAACCGTTGACTGTGGAGAATTTGGTAGTGACAAAACTTCATGACTGGATGTGTTGCACAGGTGTCATTCCATCAGCCATGTTGGCATTCCATGAGCTCCTGCTACTGCTCGTGCCAGGGTGTTTGATTTTATACACCTGTGGACATGGAAGTGACTGGAACACCTGAATTCAATGATATGGATGGGTGAGATAATTATTTTGGCAATATAGTGTTTACACTACTAAAAAAATAAAAAACAAAGGTAAAGAAATAACGCTGGATCTCTGTACTGATATGGACTGGGTAATGTTTTAGGAAAAGAACACATTTGGTGGAAATGAAAATTATCAATATACAAAGGGCTGAACGCAGACTAATCTATTTTGTCCATTTTGAAAGTTCATTGGCACATTGTAGTAACTCAGGCATATATACAACTACCACTTGCATGCATGCCTGATAATGTTGACATATACACATAATGAGACGAGGTTTGGTGTCCTGTGGGATCTGCTTCCATATCTCACCAGGCCACACGCCTCTTGCACGCCTGGACAGTCTAAGGTTCAACCTGGTGGCATGGGAAGGACTGAAACATAATATCCCATAGAGAGGTCTATTGGATTTAGGTCATGTGAGCGAGGGGGGCAGCCAGTGATATCAATTCCTTTATCGTCCTGGAACTGCATGAATACCCTCGCTACATGAGGCCAGACATTGTTGTTCACCAATAGGAACCCAGGACCCACTGCAACAGTGTAGGGTTTGACAATGGGTCCCAGGATTTGATCCCAAAACCTAATGTTAGTCCGTGTGCTGTTGCCAAACCTGTAAAGGTCTGTGAGTACCTCTATGTATTTACTTCACCAGACTATCACTGACCCACCACAAAAACAGTCATGCTGAACGATGTTACAGGCAGCATAACATTCTCTATGGTTTTTCCAGAACCTTGCGTGCCTGTCACACGTACTTAAGGTGAACCTGCTCTCATCCGTGAAAAGTCCAGGGCTTTTGGGGGGGTTGTCTCATTGTTGCACTTCTAGTATAACTGTTAACAGTTATACTAGAATAACTGTTAGTATAACTGTTATAACTGTTAGTATAACAGTATTAACATCAAAGAAGCTGAAATTGATGAACAACCTCCTCTGCTACTTAACTGACCAGATCAATATATATTGATCTGGTAAAGTATCAAGTCATTTAAATTTTTTCTATATACAAAAAATTTAAATGACTTGATACTTTACTCTGATTAAAAAGTATTTCAGAGCAGTGTATTATATATTATTCTTATTACTCTATTATGTCTCTTAATCTTGTAACTCAACGTGTAAGTCAGACAAAATATAATGTACTCTTCATAAGCAGATGAGGTCACAATTATTTGTCTCCATATTGAAGTTAAGGTTTTATTATAAATTTTCTTAGTGCTTTCTTAAAAGAGCAAACAAATTTTCAAAGAAACATTTCTAAACAGGAAAGCTTTCTTTAGAAAGCACAAATTATTATTTTTATTCATGCACAATAACAGAATTATTTCAGACCAGCATGCAGACCGATAAAAACTCAACTTTTGTAGATGAGACATTGTGAAGTCAGTCTGACGTATGCTAAAGACAACCTGGAGAAAAATTATTCATACTGGTGAGGCGTACAACCCAAAAAGAACACCATCCCCTCACTAAAAAGTGGAGTGAGTATTATGCTGTTTGGTTGGTTCAGCATCTGGAACTCGCAATCTCATCAATGTGGAACTAATCATGAAGAAAGAAAGAAATGTGAAAATCTTGAGCAGTTGACAGCTGGGTCGTCGCTTTGTCTTCCAACATGAAACAACCCAAACATACATCAATCCTGGTGAATTACTACCTGAATGATGAATGCTTCACCATTCAGGTATTGAAGTGACTGGCACTGACTGACTGCAGAAATTGTTGAATCCCATTGAAAATCTGTGGGATGATCTAAAGGGCTAATAATGCTAACCCTAACAGTTTCTGAGTTTTGTGAAATATTTTGTTTCTGCATGCCAAGTAAAATAATGTAAGCATCCAAAATAAAATAATGACATCTAGAAAAGCTATGTTAAATATTCCTTGGTCTGTTTAGCAGCACTTGGTGTTACCAATACCATACGATTAATGATCGGGAGCTGGTTGAGAGGTGTTAATCGCTTCTCATTACCCCATGTATGCTTACACGATGCACAACACACGATTAAGGCAAAACTCAGGAAGATCCTCAAAATGTTCGCACGAGTGAAAAATCGTCTCAAAATGGGCCAAAAAAATCGCACAGTGTATGCCCAGCTTTAGTGGTAGGTTGGTAGCTCAATACTTGGCTGCTCCAGTCTACATGCCAAAGCGAGAAAGGGCAAGAAAGGGAAACTTGATTGGATTTTATACGATGAATTTGTGAGTATGTGAGACAGAAAACAGATGTTAAAAAAAAGTACTCTTATGATTGTGTTTGTGAGACGTGGTTTGTTAAGTAAGAACCACTCCATTTACCTGCAGGTGACCACAATGCAATAAGACTGGAAACATGCACTGTCAGTCATCTCCATTTAAAAAGTACCAACAACTCAAAGTTTAAATATTAAACTGGATATTATACTGTTATGTCAGTTGTCAGCAGAAGTGTATGTTGAAAAAGCAGAACTTTACAACCTGAAGTCTGTCAGGATAAGAAAGGATCAGATTTATTTCAGCTTTGAGATAAACTTCACAACAGTTTGTAATGATTCTTTTCTCTTTGTGATTATAGGCGCTACCCTTAGATTCAGACCTCAGCACCACCCAGAGACAAAAGACTGGGTGGTGCTATATGTCCACTCTTTATGTCAAATGCACATTTTTTTTTAAATATTGGAAAACATTTGTAATAACCCTAAAATTAACCAATGAAAGAGTACAAAAGCTAAGCTATTATGCACATATGCTGTAGCTGTTTTACTGAGAAAATTAAAGACAAAAAGTCAAAAGAGATCAGAGTGTGATGCAGGTCTTTGGGGCATATTGAGCCGGAAGGTAAACTGCAGATACAGCTGAATACCTCAGGATCTTTCAGACTTCCAGAACTCATGTAGAGGGTTTTAAAAGCAGAAACTGATGTATGGCAGCTGTTGGGTCTGCACTTCCACAGGCCCCGCTGGTTCAGAAACTTATTCCCGTTAACGAAGCAAGAGGAACAGCGATCGATTTTCACATGCAAAAGCAAGGGAAGGAGCTCAGAGCAGCCCTTCTGCCCTCGGTCTCAGACCACTTCGAAGAAAGAGCTTCCCCTGCAGCCTTTTATTCTGTGACACAGTTTACACAAACACCCATTGTAAAACCCCCTATGGTGTCAGGCACTGTATATGTGTGTGTATGTGCATGTGTGTGCGTGTGTATATGTATGCATGTGCGACAATGTGTGTGTGTGCGTGTGTGTGCGTGTGTTTGTGTTTGGGGGTGCGTTTGTGTGACCTCATGCTCACCAAAAGGGTCATAAAGGCAGGAACTTTACTAAACAAGAAAACAGAACCTTCACCTAGGATGTGCCTACAATAAAACACTACAGCCTCCCCCACCATTCAACAAGCTGGGGAGGCGGTCAGAAACAAAGGAATGTCTTTGATCACATAGCTTGAACCAAGACTTACAAATTTAAGTACAATAATGGCAACATTTAACAATTTGACTCCAACAGCAGCACTTCAGAAAACTCTGCTCATACTGATGTGACAATAAATTTAATTTGCATTTTCTGTTAACAACACTAGGGCAATTGTATGGTCTCCATCAGTGACATCTGCCAGGACTGCTGCTACCTCACCTGCTTTTTCCCTACTCCATATCTGACAATGACAGTTGACTGCTGTTGAGGTTCTTTGTTAAATCTGTTCATGGTTAATACAACATCTTTCTACTCATGGTGCTCATGGTCTAAATTAAGTGTGTGTACAGTTTTTACTCACCTGTCAAATTGAGATGCAGTTTTATTGGTAAGTAGATTTTGGTATCATTATTTAAGTCCCTTACCACTCATTACATCTGAGAGAGGGTAAGACATCTTAACATCTAGACTTAATATCTAGCCTTTTATGTTAAAGTGATACAGAGTGCTATAACAGGGTCTGTCTGTATGCGTTTTTGCCAGCAGTAGAACATCTTTAAGTTTTAATCAAAAATACATAGTATGAGTCTAATTAATATGTTGAATAAGAAATGCAGAGTAAATCAAATTATTCTAATGTCTAGAATTTATGTGTGTAGACATGATTCAGCTTCAACCTTGGCTGATAAAGGTCATGGTGAACTACCTGTGTTTTTCCACTGTTTCCCAGTGTATCCACCTCTGGGTGGAGCCCTCATCAGTCCACCTGCTCAGCTCACCTGATAGAGATCGAGGACAATCAGCACAGCAGTATTTAGGACCAAGTCTTCTCCGCCAGTTTGTCAGCTAACCTTAACATTAGTAAAAGGCTGCCTTTGCTTCATACTCTTTGTTTCTATGTTGTGCCTCTAGTCATCTCTCAGAGCCATCATCCCACTTACCTGAGGCTTGCATTCTCAGCATGTTGGTCACCACGTAAAGACTCTCAATCCTTTTCACCTGCCTGCCCCCCTGCCTTTGCTGCTCTGGCTCTCTGGATAAACCAGGTTGGACTCTCTCCAATCACCCACCTTCCAGGATGCTCACTTGGCCATTACCTCTCCCTCCTGACCCACACACACTCCACCTGCCAAGTAAGATGCAAACACAATCAGTGTCACTATTACCATTGTCTGTTTCCCCCGCTCCCTTCCTAACCTAACCGCTCTGTCCCTCCGTCCACAGTTCCATCACAGTTCATCATCAGATACTCCTCACTAAGCATTCCTTCCTTGTGCCATTGTTTATTCTTGTGCTTATCAATAAAGCTTGTGAGAATTCCTTATGGCTGTTTTCCCATGTTTGAATCTGCACTTTGGTCCACGTCCATCTCCTGGCCTTCGGGCCCTCCATGACAATTAGTGTGTGCATGTGTGAGACTGGTTGTAGGAATGTGCCAGTGCCCACCTCTCAATTTTAAATCCATGTAGACATTGAGGGTTCACGGGAGGGACCGTGCTGACACCGGCTGCTCCCTGGCAGGAAGCAACATGCCCCCTCCCATGTGGCATGGGGTCTTTAATGTATCCCAGGTATGTACCGGCTCCCTCCCGGTGGCTGCTTGGCGGGGCCTGATGTCCATAGCTCAGTGGGTCCCCTTCCACTCTGGCGCAGCTGGCTTCCGGCAGAGCCCACGGGCACATCACTACAGCCCCTACAGCCCCAGCCCCTGGGACTCTCCACAGCTCTTTCCAGGAGGGTGGCATGGTGGCCCCTCCGATAGTCCTCCTTGGGCTCTTGCGCTCCCCCCATACCCTCTAGTGGATCGTTACATGGAGAAACCTTTTGAATACAGGCTCGCTCATGCATAGAGGTGTGCACACAGGTGTACACACGGGTGCTCACAGACACAAACTATCTCTTTCTTGGCCACTACCTCAAAGCACATTGTGTGCTGTCGGTCGGAAATTCTAGCAGAAATCCCACCGCTCATTTTTTCAAATAAACCATTGTCAAATGGTTGTTACACTTTACTCTAGCCTTAAAATTAACAGATCCTTGGGCCTTCATTTTCCACAACACTACAGTGAACCAAGTTAGTTACCAAGTCCAGGTTGTAACCGAACACAGACCATGGGCACCACAGCTACTGTGCACCGGTCCATCAAAGAGCTGTATTGTGAATTCACAATAGTACTGCAAGCCAACCTGTTTATCCTGATCAAAACTAACATTTACATTTCCATGCAACATTTGAATAACACAAAGTATATCTTAATTTCCTTTATAGAACTCATGTAAATATATAAAAATACATAATTCAATAAAACACATCATATACAGATCACATATGTGATTAAAAATAATGATATTACATGTAATCATTAAATTAGCCGTTCATCAATTGCCACTGACCAGTCCTTACCTTTAAATATATTGTCAGAACAATTGACCATTAAAAGGACAACATTTCTCCTCTGTCCACCTGAATACTCAAAAAATGGTAGCACCAATTGGAAAAAAAAATTCCACACATGAATTGACAAAAACTCTCTTGTAGATTTCATGTATTACTCATTAACATTAGTAGAATTTATGGTACCAGCATGTTTTAGCAGTTCCTGATTTTAAAAAAATAGCATATAATAATATTTTTTTTCTGTTATTTCATTTTTTCTGGAACTATATTACTTAGTATGAAAGGCAAAACCTATGACAATACAGTACATCTCAACAGCACTTCTTCACATTTTCTAAAGCCGTCCAGTGGGTCAGATTGGGGGCTTTGCCAGGCTGTTGGGCCCAAGGACTTTATGTTTGACTATAAAGGTCTCAGATTCAGTTATTTAGTTATTTTTGTATGAAATCAGTGTGGTACTAAGTTGAAATAGTGACTGATCAATATTGAAACTGATTCACATGAAACAATTTGCCTAACTACCTAACAACTCTCCAGAGTTTTACCAAGGTCATGTAAATGCCAGTTATGGTAGAGAGTTCACTGAACTCCATGGAGGGTGAAGGAGTGTGATAAAAACAAACTGCATGCTTAGAGTATGCTTCATCTGAACTGTCAATGATGTCATGTTTGCAATTCAAAGCCATGTAGCTGTAGATAATTTTCCCATGTAAATATTTCAGTATTTTAGGTAGGTTCTAACAGCATTATTTATCTGCAATTTAATTTAGAGGTACATTTCTGACCATTTAAAATGGAGAACAAACTAAATTTAACTTACATAACTCTTAATGGATATGTAGAAGTGGAAAAGTACAGATATGTCTATTTTGTCATTATTTTTACAATATATGCTCTAGTAATTTTCTCTAATTCCACCATTGTTTATCTTATTGTGATTCATCAAAGCCTTCATGAGCCCATGTATATTTTTATTGCAGCTTTGCTGATTAACTCTATTTTTTGCAGCACAACCATCTACCCAAAGCTTTTGTTTGATGTTTTATCTGAAAAACAGATTATATCACACACAATGTGTCACTTTCAATTTTTTTTTTTACACTTCAGGAGGTTCACAGTTTTGCTGTTGGCAGCCATGGCCTATGACAGATATGTGTCTATATGCAAACCTTTGAAATATCCTGTAATCATGAAAAAACTACCATCTCTGTTTTCTTGGTCTTAGCGTGGCTTGTGCCTGCTTGTCAGGTTGCAGGAACATCATCACTAAGTGCTACTAGAAGAATGTGTAACTTTACTCTGCGAGGATATTTTGTAATAATTCAGTGTACAAACTTCATTGTGTGAGTTCAAGAGTTCTGGCTATTTATGGTGTGATTGTTTTGCTCAATGTTGCATTTTTTCCTATGCTCTACATAGTTTTCACTTACACAAGGATACTTATAATATCCTATCACAGCTGTAGAGAAGTCAAGAAAAAAGCTGCACAGACCTGCTTACCTCACCTGCTGGTTTTATTCAACTATTCATTGTTCTGTGCATATGATATTATTGTGCTTCGACTGGAATCTGATATTTCACAGACTGTAGGTTTAATAATGACTTTGCAAGTGGTTTTATATCATCCACTATTTAATCCAATGATATATGGACAACTCCTCGGTGGCAGAGCCCCTGGTGTTGATGAGGTCCGCCCCGAGTTCCTGAAGGCTCTGGACGTTGTAGGGCTGTCCTGGTTGACACGCCTCTACAATGTTGCGTGGAGATCAGGGGCAGTACCCTGGACTGGCAGACCGGGGTGGTGGTCCCCATCTTTAAGAAGGGAGACCGGAGGGTGTGTTCCAACTATAGGGGATCACACTCCTCAGCCTCCCGGGAAAGTCTATGCCAGGGTGCTGGAAAGGAGAGTTCGTCCGTTAGTCGAACCTCGGATACAGGAGGAACAATGCGGTTTTCGTCCTGGTCGCGGAACACTGGACCAGCTCTTTATCCTCTCGAGGATACTTGAGGGTGCATGGGAGTTTGCCCAACCAGTCTACATGTGTTTTGTGGACTTGGAGAAGGCATTCGACCGTGTCCCTCGGGTGTCCTAATGGGAGGTGTTGCGGGAGTATGGGGTGTCTGGCCCACTGTTACGGGCCATTCGATCCCTATACAACCGTTGCAAGAGTTTGGTTCGCATTGCCGGCAATAAGTCGGACTTGTTTCCGGTGGGTGATGGGCTCCGCCAGGGCTGCCCTTTGTCACCGATTCTGTTCATAATTTTTATGGACAGGATTTCTAGGCGCAGCCAAGTGGCGGAGGGCTTTCACTTGGTGGCCTCAGAATCTCATCTCTGCTTTTTGCGGATGATGTGGTTCTGATGGCTTCATCGAGTGGGGGCCTCCAGCTCGCACTGGAGCAGTTCGCAGCCGAGTGTGAAGCAGCGGGAATGAGGATCAGCACCTCCAAATCTGAGGCCATGGTTCTCAGCCGGAAAAGGGTGGAGTGCCCACTCCGGGTCGGGATGAGTTCCTGCCCCAAGTGGAGGAGTTCAAGTATCTCGGGGTCTTGTTCGCGAGTGATGGGAGAAGGGCCGGAGATCGACAGGCGGATTGGTG
Source organism: Oreochromis aureus (assembly GCF_013358895.1). NCBI lineage: Eukaryota > Metazoa > Chordata > Actinopteri > Cichliformes > Cichlidae > Oreochromis > Oreochromis aureus. The sequence continues at coordinate 28,725,787 of NC_052957.1, forward strand.
CTGCGGCTGCAGTGATGCGGACGCTGCACCGGTCCGTCGTGGTGAAGAGGGAGCTGAGTGTAAAAGCGAAGCTCTCAATTTACCGATCGATCTCGTCCCGACCCTCACCTATGGCCACGAGCTGTGGGTAGTGACCGAAAAAACGAGATCGCGGGTACAAGCGGCAGAAATGAGCTTCCTCCGAAGGGTGGCTGGCCTCTCCTTAGAGATAGGGTGAGAAGTTCGGCCATCCGGGAGGGGCTCAGAGTAGAGCCGCTGCTCCTCCACATCGAAGGAGCCAGTTGAGGTGGTTCGGGCATCTGACAAGGATGCCCCTGGGCGCCTCCTGGGTGAGGTGTTCCGGGCATGTCCCACCGGGAGGAGGCCCCGGGGCAGACCCAGGACGCGCTGGAGAGATTATATCTCTCGGCTGGCCTGGGAACGCCTTGGTGTTCCCCGGATGAGCTGGAGGAGGTGGCTGGGGAGAGGAGGTCTGGGCTTCTCTGCTTAGGCTGCTGCCCCGCGACCCGACTTCGGATAAAGCGGATGAGGATGGATGGATGGATGGATATATGGACTAAAAATGAAAGAAATTTCTAAACACCTAAAGAGGTTGTTCCACCAAGTAAAGTGATGTAAAAAGAAATTATAAGTTGCTCGATCCTTAAAACAAATGTGTTATTATGTATTTATCCCATGAGATATTCTTTATATAATATTGATGTATCTGTGTTCATACTTTCTTCTTTTTAAAAAGCAAACTCTTACCTGCTTGCCTCTATTACTGTTGAGTTGTTAAATGTGAAGAATGATAACATGATATTTTGTTTGTGTGTTTGGAATCGTACTGCCTTTTTGGTAACCACTAGATTATCAAGATGCCACAATTGGAAAAATGCAGAGATGGAAAAAGAAAGTTCTGCTTGTGATCAATTGACAATGCACTAATTTCAGTAATGACCAGCATTCTGCTGAGAGAGCAGAGAACAGCGAAAATTAGTGCATCAAAATTGAGCAGGCTTAATGAGGGAGCATGAGGGCAAGTTTAATAACGTGTTTGAGAACTAACAGTGTAAGCACGGATTTTATGCATGTGCTTCTCTCTAAAAACAGTGTTGCAATTCAGATCAACGAGAGGAAGCTGAAGCTGTCATGGTTGCGGCTGTGTGCAGGCAGGCGAGGACCCAAACGCAAAACTCACGACAACAAAATTAAACTCAAAAAGCTGCTTTATTGCAGAATGGCACAGAAAACTAAACTGGGACATGGATAAACTGACACGCAGGGAAACACAGCCATGAGGGAGAACGCAACACTGAACTGAGGGAGACGTGGACATAAATACACAGAGGGTTAACGAGGGAAGTGGGAGCACATGGGGAACACAGCTGACACAGATAATCATAACGAGACATGGCAGGAGTAAACACAACACTGACGGGAGACTGTCAGAGTAAAACAGGAAGTACACAGAGGTGCAGACAGGAGGAGAGAAAGAGCACAGGCATAGCGGGCTGGGGAAACATGGAATAAAACACAAGGAGGGGAGACGAGGGCTCACAGACACACAGAGGGGCACACAGGGGGTAAAAGTCACAAGGGGAAATCAAATAAGGAACAACGTAACACAGCAACCCAGGAACCATGGCCTAAATAAGGAACAAAATACAAAACATACGAAAACTAAGAATACTGGGCCAACATTGCCCAGCACCATGACAGAAGCAGAATCAGCATGTTTTTGATATGAAACTGTTGTCTGTTACACATTGGATGGGACTGAGTGTGATCTTGTGGCCTGAAACTCAGAACAAGTGCAGGATTTTTCCGGGAAAGAGCTTCATTATTACAAACTCTGTCACTGAATTAACATAAAGACTGTAACTGCTGACCTGTACTATGTGTACCGTAACATAAAAGACTACTTACCATCAAATCCCAAGCTGTCTCTATAATAATGACGATATTGCCACTTCACCACATACTGAAATGTGTGCATCACTCTTCTGTAAACTGTTTGAGGCTGTAGGTCTTTATTTATTGTAAGACTCAAACATCTGACTCACTAACACTCACATTTATAGCTGCATATTAACAGACATTTAAGCATTGTCTGCAATTGTTGTAATTGAAAGAAGTAGAAAAGAAAAAGAAAAAAATAGAAATATGAAATTAGCTCTCCATGTTAGCAGTGCTAGGAAGACACACACAGACACCTGTCACTGTGTGCCATAGCTGTGCAGAAATGTTACCAAAGGCCTGAAACCAATGACTGTATAATAAATGGATGATGTGGGTCAATGTTTATCCATTGTACAAAGTCAAGCTATAATTTTGTGGTTATGGAGGTTTATGTCTTGCGTATTCAGAGTCAGAATTTGTGTAGCAGTAACTTCGGGTGGAGTTACTTGGGTCGATTTCCTGCCCACACACCAAACTGACGTGCCTGTGATCACACCCGCCTAGATTTTTTATACATTCCCTTTCTGCTCCAGTTTTAATGATTGTTGTTAGTGATTTTACTGTGACTGACTGACCATTAAATTAAGATAAATGCATTCAGATCACTATATTTACAAATACTGGAAGTCGCCAGTGCAACCCCTTTGCCTCCTAGTAGATGTACCTATAGTATACATGATGGAGTCTGGTCTGTGGCTGAGCTGCAGGGGAGGGGTGATGCAGTGCATTCAGGGGGCAGTGCCAGGGGTAGATCATCTTCGGATCATGCCCCCTGTATTTGAGCCAGGACCTAGAGAAGGAGGAAGCTGAGATTGGAAAGCTGCGTGTTGAGACACAGAATGTTGAAATTAAATAAATTACCGAACACTGAAACACTATGGTGGGAGGAGAATCACTTCTCCTCCCACCTGAAGGGAGAGGCAAAAAGATCTACTTGCACCTTGCCAAATAGATCCCAAATTTGGGCCACTATCAAAGGGTGCAACCTCCATTCTCTCTAGTCCCAGGTTCAGATGGCCCAGAACATGGGTGACTCTTAGAGACACCCATGCACCATAACAGCTTCCTTCTCTGCCTGTTTATGTAAGAGACCACTGTTGAATTGTTGGTCCTGACTAGGAAATGGTGGCCCCTCAGTACCAGACAAAAAAGCTTGAGGGCTAAGAACACTGCTAGCAGCTCCCCACCCCCTTAGGGAAGCATCTGTGGATACCACCTTGTAAAACAACACCCTCCCAATCCAAGAGCCCTGGTGAAATGCGGCCACTCTGTGCTCCGACAAATGTATGTGACTGGAAAACGAGCATATTTCCAAAACGAGGAAAGAAATCTGCCGAATCTGAATCTGTTAAAGTGGTCACACTGTGCAACGAACTGCACTCAGTTTGTGTGTTTTCTCATGTTTGCACATGTTCCAGCTCATCGCAACCCCTGAATATAAATGCTACATGTAGAAAGTAAAAGTAAGAAGGTTACAAAAAACACTCAAGTATGGATACCTGAATATTCTATTTAAATACAGTAACAAAGCATTATACTTTGTAAGGAAGTATTTGTACTTCTTTATGTCCCACCTCTGCTAAATACTGCAATAGAAGGAGGTCAGAGGTCAAGATTTCTGAACATCATCTAAATGTAAGACGAAAGAAGTTACCTAGGATTTTCAAATCAATACCACAGGTGCATCTACTAAAAATCTCAGACTTGTTTGAATTTCAGTGTGTAAAAACTGTCTGTGAAAACTTGACCATTGACCACAGTCAATGGTAAGGTTTTCTTAAAATGATGTACACTTGGTAACTAGAGAATGAGGCAATGTATTTTTCAATTCAATTCAATTCAATTTTATTTATATAGCGCCAAATCACAGCAAAAGTCGCCTCAAGGCACTTCATAGGTACAGAGAAAACCCCAACAATCATATGACCCCCTATGAGCAAGCACTTTGGCGACAGTGGGAAGGAAAAACTCCCTTTTAACAGGAAGAAACTTCCGGCAGAACCAGGCTCAGGGAGGGGCGGGGCCATCTGCTGCGACCGGTTGGCGTGAGAGAAGGAAGACAGGATAAAGACATGCTGTGGAAGAGAGACAGAGATTAATAACAGATATGATTCGATGCAGAGAGGTCTATTAACACATACTGAGTGAGAAAGGTGACTGGAAAGGAAAAACTCAATGCATCATGGGAATCCCCGGCAGCCTACGTCTATTGCAGCATAACTAAGGGAGGATTCAGGGTCACCTGGTCCAGCCCTAACTATATGCTTTACCAAAAAGGAAAGTTTTAAGCCTAATCTTGAAAGTAGAGATAGTGTCTGTCTCCTGAATCCAAACTGGAAGCTGGTTCCACAGAAGAGGGGCCTGAAAACTGAAGGCTCTCCCTCCCATTCTACTTTTAAATACTTTAGGAACAACAAGTAGGCCTGCAGTGCGAGAGCGAAGTGCTCTAATAGGGTGATATGGTACTACAAGGTCATTAAGATAAGATGGGGCCTGATTATTTAAGACCTTGTAAGTGAGGAGCAGGATTTTGAATTCAATTCTGGATTTAACAGGAAGCCAATGAAGGGAAGCCAAAACAGGAGAAATCTGCTCTCTCTTTCTAGTCCCTGTCAGGACTCTTGCTGCAGCATTTTGGATTAACTGAAGGCTTTTCAGTGAGTTTTTAGGACATCCTGATAATAAAGAATTACAGTAGTCCAGCCTGGAAGTAATGAAGGCATGAACTAGTTTTTCAGCGTCACTCTGAGACAGGATATTTCTAATTTTAGAGATGTTCCGCAAATGGAAGAAAGCAGTCTTACATATTTGTTTAATATGTGCATTGAAGGACATGTCCTGGTCAAAAATGACTCCAAGGTTCCTCACAGCGTTACTGGAGGCTAAGGTAATGCCATCCAGAGTAAGAATCTGCTTAGATACCATATTTCTAAGATTTTCAGGGCCGAGTACAATAACCTCAGTTTTATCTGAATTAAGAAGCAGAAAGTTAGCGGCCATCCAGGTCTTTATGTCTTTAAGACATTCCTGCAGTTTAACTAATTGGTGTGTGTTATCTGGATTCATGGATAGATAGAGCTGCGTGTCATCTGCATAGCAGTGAAAATTTATGCTATGTCTTCTAATGATGCTGCCTAAGGGAAGCATGTATAATGTAAATAGAATTGGTCCTAGCACTGAACCCTGTGGAACACCATAATTGACCTTAGTGGGTGAAGAGGACTCTCCATTTACATGTACAAACTGGACTCTATTAGATAGATATGATACAAACCACTGCAGTACAGTACCTGTAATACCTATAGCATGTTCTAATCGCTCTAATAGGATATTATGGTCAACAGTATCGAACGCTGCACTGAGGTCTAGCAGGACAAGCACAGAGATGAGTCCACTGTCAGAGGCCATAAGAAGATCATTTGTAACCTTCACTAAAGCTGTTTCTGTGCTGTGCTGAGCTCTGAAACCTGACTGAAACTCTTCAAATAAGCCATTCCTCTGCAGATGATCTGTTAGCTGTTTGACAACTACTCTTTCAAGGATTTTTGATATAAAAGGAAGGTTGGAGATTGGCCTATAATTAGCTAAGACTGCTGGGTCTAGAGATGCTTTTTAAGTAAAGGTTTAACTACAGCCAGCTTGAAGGCCTGTGGTACATAGCCGATTATTAGAGATAGGTTGATCATATTTAAGATCGAAGAATTCATTAATGGCAGGACTTCTTTGAGCAGTTTTGTAGGAATGGGGTCTAAAAGACACGTTGATGGTTTGGAGGAATTAATTATTGAAGTTAACTCAGAAAGATCAATTGGAGAAAAAGAGTCTAACTTAACATAAATGGTACTAAAGGTAGTTGTAGATGATATTACATCTGTGGGATGATTATTGGTAATTTTTTCTCTAATGATAAGAATTTTATTTGGGAAGAAGTTCATGAAGTCATTACTAGTTAACGTTAAAGGGATTGTTGGCTCAGTAGAGCTCTGACTTTTTGTCAGCCTGGCTACAGTGCTGAAGAGAAACCTGGGGTTGTTCTTATTTTCTTCAATCAGTGACGAATAGTAAGATGTTCTGGCTTTGCGGAGGGCTTTCTTATAAAGCAGCAAACTATTTCTCCAGGCTAAATGATGATCCTCTACATTTGTGACACGCCATTTCCTCTCCAGCTTACGAGTTATCTGCTTTAGGCTACATGTTTGAGAATTATACCACGGAGTCAGGTACTTCTGATTTGAGGCCTTAGTTTTCACAGGAGCTACAGTATCCAGAGTCGTACGTAGTGAGGAGGAAAAATTATTAACAAGATAATCGACCTCTGTTGGAGTAGCGTTCAGATAGCTGCTCTGCTCTATGTTGGTACAGGGCATTGAAGATGATAACAGTGGGTGGATTATATTCTTAAACTTAGTTACAGCACTTTCAGAAAGACATCTACTTTGATAAAGTCTACTCTCCACTGCTGTGTAATCAGTTATTGTAAATGTAAATGTTATCAGGAAATGATCAGACAGCAGAGGGTTTTTAGGAAACACTGTTAAATGTTCAGTTTCTATGTTATATGTTAAAACAAGATCTAGAGTGTGATTAAAGTGGTGGGTGGGTTCTTTTACATTTTGAGAGAAGCCAATTGAGTCTAATAACAGATTAAATGCCATGTTGAGGCTGTCATTTTTAGCATCTACATGGATGTTAAAATCACCCACAATAATTATTTTATCTGAGCTGAGCACTAAATCAGATAAAAAGTCTGAGAAATCAGAGAGAAACTCTGTGTAAGGCCCAGGTGGACGATAGATGATAACAAGTAAGACTGGTTTCTGAGTTTTACAGCTGGGGTGGACGAGGCTAAGCATCAGGCTTTCAAATGAATTAAAAGTCTGTCTTGGTCTTTCGTTAATTAATAGACTGGTGTGAAAATTGCTGCCACACCGCCCCCTCGGCCTGTGCTTGAGGTTTCTGGTAGTTAGAATGACTCGGGGTGTTGATTCATTTAAACTAACATACTCATCCTGCTGCAACCAGGTTTCTGTAAGGCAGAGTAAATCAATTTGTTGATCAATTATTAAGTCATGTACTAACAGAGACTTGGAGGAGAGAGACCTAATATTTAATAATCCACATTTCACTGTTTTACTCTTTGGTTCAGATGTAGATACTATATTGTTCTTTGTGATTTTTTTATGTTTAAATTGTTTATTGCTTGTTTTTTTGTCTTTTTGGGAGCTGACACAGTCTCAATGGAGATGGGTTTTTGGGGGGGGTAGCAGGAGGAGAGAAGCTGCAGAGAGGCGTGTAAGACTGCAACTCTGCTTCCTGGTCCCAACTCTGGATAGTCATATTTTGGGGGGTTTAATAATTTTGTCCATATTTCTAGAAATGAGAGCTGCTCCATCCAAAGTGGGATGGATGCCGTCTCTCCTAACAAGACCAGGTTTCCTCCAGAAGGTTTGCCAATTATCTATGAAGCCCACATCGTTTCTGGGACACCACTCAGACAGCCAGCAATTTAAGGAGAACATGCGGCTAAACATGTCACTCCTGGTCCTGGCAAAGCTACACACAGATTCAATATTGATTTTAGTGACCTCCGATTGGCGTAACCGGGTGTCATTACTGCCGACGTGAATTATGATCTTACTGTATTTACGTTTACCCTTAGCCAGCAGTTTTAAATTTCCTTCAATGTCGCCTGCTCTGGCCCCTGGAAGATAATTGACTATGGTTGCCGGTGTCTCTTGCTTCACATGTCTGAGAACAGAATCACTAATTACCAGAGTTTTACCCCCGGCGGGTGTGTCGCCGAGTGGGGAAAAACGGTTAGAGACATGAACAGGTTGGTGGTGTACCTGGGGCTTCTGTTTAAGACTATGCTTCCTCCTCACCGTCACCCAGCCGCCCTCTTTCCCCAGCTGCTTGGGGTCTGCCGGGGAACAGCTAGCGGGGCCTACGCTATCTTCGGCTGCACCAGCTACAGGGGCCTGGCTAGCTACGGGTGAATGAAGGGTGCGGCCGAGTCTCAATTCAGTAATCCTGGCCTCCAGAGCTGCAAATATGCTACATTTGTTACAGGTATCATTACTGCTAAAGGAGGTCGAGGAGTAGCTAAACATCTAGCACAATGAGCAGGAAAGTGCAGGAGGGACAGGTGAAGTAGCCATGGTGCTAACGAGTCGGCTACGAGCTAAGCTAAGCTAGCGAAACAGCACAGAGACAGTGAGTGAATACTTTGGCTATAAATTAGGTAGTGAGTACACAGAAAGTGTGCTTCGGATGAAGCACGTGAAGATTATACTATGAAAAAACAATGTATTTAAAAGTTTTTAATTAAATTGCTAAGCAGATAAGCTACTCAAAAACACCACTGTGTTTGAGCAGGAACAGGAAGTGATACTCTACCGCAGAGCGAGCGAACACCAAGTGACAGCGCCACCCAATCACAGCAACAGTAGTCACCTTCTGTAGAATGTTCTAATTGATAGCTTAGTCTCAGATGAATTCAAATCCCGATGACCTTAACCTCAACGTCAAAGGTCAAGTTTTCCAAGGATTACCTAGGATTCAGTCACAAAGATTTGGTGTGTGGGCCCAAATCAACGCTACACAGACCCTGCCTTGGAATCAGCAAAAGAGCAACCTTCACAAGCACAAAATTATGGCTTGACTTTTCTACAGTGGAAGAAAATGGAGCCATATTGTCCATGTGTTATACATTTTTGCAATGGATTTGATGGTGACCAATGTTTTTGCAGTTTAATCCTTTTGCCTTTATTGAAAATGGACAGTGGAGAGAGAGAGAGGGGAATACATTCAGCAAAGGGGCACGGGTCAGACTCGGACCTGGACTGCTTTCTGGCCATGTATATATGGTGACTAGATCACCTACTGAGCTGGTGCCAGTAAATGTTTTATGTTCTTCTACACATAGTACAGGCCAGCTGTTACACACAGTTTTCAGGTTCATTCAATGCACTGCTCAATTTTGACGCACTAATTTTCGCTGTTCTCTGCTCTCTTAGCAGAATGCTGGTCATTACTGAAATGAAATTAGTGCATTGTCAGTAGATCATAAGCGGAAGTTTCTTTCTCCATCTCTGCATTTTTCCAGTTGTGGCATCTTGATAATCTAGTGGTTACCAAAAAGGCAGTACGATTCCAAACACATACAAACAAAATATCATGTTATCATTCTTCACATTTAACAATTTAACTGTATTACAGGCAGGCAGGTAAGAGTTTGCTTTTTAAAAAGAAGAAAGTATGAACACAGATACATCAATATTATATAAAGAATATCTCATGGGATAAATACATAATAACACATTTGTTTTAAGGATCGAGCAACTTATAATTTCTTTTTACATCACTTTACTTGGTGGAACAACCTCTTTAGGTGTTTAGAAATTTCTTTCATTTTTAGTCCATATATGATTGGATTAAATAGTGGATGATATAAAACCACTTGCAAAGTCATTATTAAACCTACAGTCTGTGAAATATCAGATTCCAGTCGAAGTACAATAATATCATATGCACAGAACAATGAATAGTTGAATAAAACCAGCAGGTGAGGTAAGCAGGTCTGTGCAGCTTTTTTCTTGACTTCTCTACAGCTGTGATAGGATATTATAAGTATCCTTGTGTAAGTGAAAACTATGTAGAGCATAGGAAAAAATGCAACATTGAGCAAAACAATCACACCATAAATAGCCAGAACTCTTGAACTCACACAATGAAGTTTGTACACTGAATTATTACAAAATATCCCTCGCAGAGTAAAGTTACACATTCTTCTAGTAGCACTTAGTGATGATGATCCTGCAACCTGACAAGCAGGCACAAGCCACGCTAAGACCAAGAAAACAGAGATGGTAGTTTTTTTCATGATTACAGGATATTTCAAAGGTTTGCATATAGACACATATCTGTCATAGGCCATGGCTGCCAACAGCAAAAACTGTGAACCTCCTGAAGTGTAGAATAAAAAATACTGAAAGTGACACATTGTGTGTGATATAATCTGTTTTTCAGATAAAACATCAAACAAAAGCTTTGGGTAGATGGTTGTGCTGCAAAAAATAGAGTTAATCAGCAAAGCTGCAATAAAAATATACATGGGCTCATGAAGGCTTTGATGAATCACAATAAGATAAACAATGGTGGAATTAGAGAAAATTACTAGAGCATATATTGTAAAAATAATGACAAAATAGACATATCTGTACTTTTCCACTTCTACATATCCATTAAGAGTTATGTAAGTTAAATTTAGTTTGTTCTCCATTTTAAATAGTCAGAAATGTACCTCTAAATTAAAGTGCAGATATTCAACCTACCTAAAATATTGAGTGAAGTCTGCTCATATGAGAAAATTATCTATATTTGAAATGATCTACAGTTACCTGGGTTTGAATTGCACACATGACATTCTATCCAGAGATGTTTTTGTCACACTGCTTCATCCTTCATTGATTTCACTGAAAGCAGGCATTTACATGACCTTTGTCAATCTCTGGAGAGTTGGTAGGTAGTTAGGCAAATGATTTCATTTGAATCTAATATTGATCAGTAACACTTTAAGCCAAAAAAGTAGTATTGCTAAATCTTGAGTCTGATTTCATATAAAAATAACGGAATAGACTCCTTTATAGGATTAAAGTTTAATATACCAGGGCTCTAGACTAACTTTTTGACATGGGCGCACCGGTATGCCTAACTTTAAAAATTTAGGCGTACCGGCACAAAAGTTAGGCGCACTCAAATTTTTCAAACGCATTACCTAAAACCGCAGTTTTACATGTGCACTTTTTTGGGGGGGGAAGTTGCAGTCCATACAAACAATATTCATTTCTAAATTATTAACTAACAATCTTGTGCTTAAAGTGCTTTGTCAATATTGTAGAAAATGTTAAACTTAATCATCATCTTGGCTCCTCTGACGACCTGTTTGCTGCTGCCTGCTGCTGAAAGGCAGTGGGGAGAGGGGACACTTGGGCAGTGCATTTATTGCAGCATAAAATGTGTTTTCTGTATACACTGTGCTTTTTCAGCATTCAAAGATTGATGGCACCGTGTCAGAGCACTGGCTATGAATTTCAGACAGATCAGGCCTTAACTTAACACAAAATTTATCAATTGTTCTTTTCATCTTTTCTTATTACCCACAGCTACATCCACTTCTGTCAGGCCTAGGCTGCTCACTAGGGCTGGGTGTCATCACTGATTTCTATAATCCATTCGATTCAGGTTCTCAAAGTCCTGATTCGATTCAATTTAGCCTCAGTCAGAAATATTATAATTCTGATCATTTATCAGTACTGATCAGAGATGGGCAGTAACGCGCGTTACTGTAATCTGATTACTTTTTTCAAGTAACGAGTAATGTAAAGGATTACTATTGCAAAAATGGTAATTAGATTACCGTTACTTTCCCGTAGGAACGCTGCGTTACTGCGTTACTAAAACCGTGATTTTTTGCGAGAATGTCTCATGACAGTGACGTAAGCGAGTGCGACGTTCGTGACAACAGCTGTCTGCAGATCAACAATGGACAATATATCCAGTGCGGGAGAGAGTATGAGCATGCAGCGTTTAAAGCGTGGAAGTACTGACCTTACTTTGAGTTTGATTCCACAAAAACATTAGTGTCCGTTGTGCGTGGGAAGAAAACTTCTTTTTACAGCGAAAAAACCCCCTAAACTTCCAAGCAAGCAGCGAGTGCGCTACGACATAATGTGAAAATCACAGAGAAACTCGTGGAGTCTTCAACTGACCGCCGCGGCACATCTGCACCAGGGTAAACCTCCGCCTACCCCAGCCCTGCTTTACAGGTGAAAATAGAGCAACAGGACCGCTGAGTCTTTGATTTTATTTATTTTCTGCTGTGTTTTACTTTCATCTATTTGAAAGAGTGAGTGTAAACACAAAAACATATTTTATTTTCTGTGCTGGAATGTGCAGAAAATAGGTTTAAATCTTAAACAAATTTCTTCCAGTCAGAGAATGTTGCATATAATTAAGTTTTTGCTTGATGCATAAAGTTAAAAGATTTAAAGTTTAAAGTTTTAAAAAGAGACATTTCCATTTGATTACATTTTGTATGATGGATTATGCAGAAAAAGTAGAATTGGGCTGAAAGATCTATCGCTTTATCACCTATTCAGGTTGTAAATTGTGTTTTTAAAAAGTAACTAAGTAACTAAGTAATTAATTACTTTTGAAAATAAGTAATCAGTAAAGTAACGGGATTACTTTTGGGGGGAAGTAATCAGTAATTAGTAATTGATTACTTTTTTCAAGTAACTTGACCAACACTGGTACTGATACATGTGAGACTTCATCAGAATTGTGAACATCACAGCAGATGCCTTTGTGTCAAAGTAACAGAGAATAAAACACAGAAACACATGAAGGAGATTTTTCTGGTCTGGCTTTTTATAGCAAATAACCTTAAAAATATTCTGCAATATTCTGCAATTTTGCATAATTTTAAAAAGTTTAAATTTCTTCAGTATTGAACAGCAGAAATTAGGCTTTCTTGTCTGAGGACATTTAAGTGAAAAAAGAAAAAGACAGCGCTGTAAACAACGGTAGACTGGTGGGTAATAAGCAAATGCAGAAAACAGAGATTTGAGACGGAAACTGTTCTTGAAGTACACACAGAGAGCTGTGTATGAAGTGTGATTTTTATCGTGGTGGAAGCAAAACAGCAAAAGTAAGAGGGAATTCATGACGACATTGATCAAATGTGAAGCGTAGTTTGCTGCTTCTTTTGCAGCTGGCTCGGCGAATTTTGGTTGGAGAGACAAAACCTGCAGCTCAGAATCAGCGCAAAAAAGACGGAAACACAGCGCGGACCCGACGCATCAGAATTGCTAAGCTCCGACAGCGTGTCCGTCTACGGGCCGTCGGGTGAGAAAGCCGAGAAAGACAAAGCTGATTCTGATGCGTCGGGTCCGCTCTGTGTTTACGTCTTTGTGTGGAATCCGTTAATGAATCGATATCGCTTTATTCAAGCTACTCACCTCTCGCTTCCACCTGCATTTTCAACTGGACCACAGCCAATCACAGAGGTCCCACCCCTGACTATCTCTGGTTTAGTCCACGATAGGGGCATAATGTGTGTCTGTTGTTGACCACACGGAGAGTTGCAGAGATTTTTTTTTTTTTGTTACCCGAAAATATTTGGTCGCACCGGTGCGACCAAATATTTTTTTTTAGTCGCACCACTGAAAAATTAATTGGTCGCACTCTAGAGCCCTGTATACTATCTACTTTGTTAAATATTCTGTTAGTGCTGTCAAACACATGGGACTGAGTTGCCCTGATCAGGACATCAATCTGGGCCACTGGATGGCAGCTTTTCCTTATAATTACCCTCCTTCCTGCTGCCATTGGCTTTCATTGTACACCAATGTAAGTAACAGAGAGACAGAAACAATTAAATGATAGAAAAGTTATTTTTTTTAAATGTCTACCATAGCAATGTCTGTGGGTTTTTGTTTTTTTTTGTCTTATTGCTTATTGTAAGTTTACATTTACAGGTAGAGAGGCACCTGTAAATGTAATGGCATCATGGCAGCACAGGAACAAGTTCTGAGCACAAGATCCATCGGGCTGGGGTCTACTGCACAAGGCAAGACCCCAGGTGCAGACAGTGTAAAGATGCCCCTGAGACAATCCAGCATATAACAGCAGGGTGCAAGATGCTAGCAGGCAGGGCATATATGGACTGCCATAACCAAGTGGCTGGCATAATGTACAGAAACATCTGTGCTGAATATGACCTGGAAGTCCCGAGGTCAAAATGTGAGACGCCCCCTGGGGTGGTGGAGAATGACCAAGCTAAGATCCTGTGGGATTTCCAGATTCAGACGGACAAAATGGTGATGGCTAACCAACCGCACATAGTGGTGGTAGACAAGCAGAAGAAGACGGCCGTAGTGATAGTCGTGATGATACCAAATGACAGCAACATTAGGAAGAAGGAACACAAGACGCTTGAGAAGTACCAAGGGCTCAGAGAGTTTAAGAAGATGTGGAGGGTGAATGTAACAGTAGTGCCAGTAGTAATCGGAGCAGTCGGTGCAGTGACTCTCAAGCTAGGCGAGTGGCTCCAGCAGATCCTGGGAACATCATCCGAGATCTCTATCCAGAAGAGTGCAGTCCTAGGAACAGCAAAGATATTGTGCAGGACCCTGCCTATATGGAAAATAAATAGAAAAAAATTATAAAAGACTTGCATCAGATGTGGCCTACTTTATATAGTGAATCATATAAGGCTTATATGATTTACTCATGAAAGTGGCCACTCATATATATGGTTTTAGTAAGTATCCAAAACATACAAGGGATCTTATATCTGTTTTCACTCTTGTATGCTTTTCATACAAGTTTCACACAAGACAGATACAAACTTTATAAGATTTATATATATCTTTTCCATATGGGTGAAGCTCCCAGGCCTCTCGTAGAGGACCCGAGTTTGAAGGGGGCCACCTATATTTAGGAAACTTCCTTTTTTGTTTATCTGTGTTATCTTTGTCTAATATTAACATTTGGTTTGATGATCTGAAATATTTAGGTGTGACAAACATACAAAAAATAGGAAATCAAGAATGGCCAAACACTTTTTACACCACTATAGTTGCCTGCAAATAGACATTCTGAATCTAATCTCCTAAGTCCTGCCATTTTCCATTGTGCAGTCTGCTCTCCTTGCCTGTCCTGTGTTCCTGTAAGGAGTTCAGAATTGACAGGCGGTTACTCACTTCCTAGAAGCCGCTCATTTCCATTTAATTCAGATTTATTGATATTTTGCCAAATTAACAGTTGCCCCATAGTGCTTTATAATGTAAGGTAAAGATAATACAATACAACAATACACACAAACAGTCAGGTGACCCCTATGAGCAAGCACCTGGCGACAGTGGGAAGAAAATAAATCCCCTTTAAAGAAGAAGAAGGATCAGACTTATGTAGGGGCAACCATCTGCCATTACCGGTTGGGGTGAGGGGAGGAAGACAGGACAAAAGTCATTCTGTAGAAGAGAGACAGAGATTAATAATAACTCTTTAAATGCAGAGTGGTGTACAAGCACATAGTGAGTGAAAAGAGGTGAGTAAAGAAGAAGTGCATCATGGAAAGCCCCCAAAATTCTAGGCCTATTGCAGCATAAAAAAGGGAGGATGTTGGGTTACCTGATCCAGCCCTAACTGTATGCTTTGTTCTGTAAGAACTACTCCAATGTTTAACATTGGCATATGCCAAAGTCAAGTGTGATAGATTGTCAAAAACCAAGTGTAGCCGCTTACATAGACAAAAATCTTTCTAAGAGAGATTGCAGTCATTACCAGTGAGACTGCAGCTGTTTGCAGAAAGGTTGCCTCCTATCAGGCGAAATGAGTCATGATACTCATAGTATCCCCAGGCTATTTTAATGTATTTAATAAAAATATTGATTGATTGATTAGTATCACTGTATCTATACAATAGAAAATAGTGTGATACTATACTGTATCAGGGGTCTCAAACTCCAGTCCTCTAGGGCCGGTGTCCTGAAACTTTTCCATGTGTCCTTGTTGCAACCCACCTGAATACAATTAGTTAGGTTGGGCAACACATGGAGGACAGAAACAGAACGAAAACCTAGAAACCAGGAACTATAAGTATAATACAAATAGAAAACCATAATTCAAAGAGTATAACTTAAACCAAAAAACACAAACACTGGGTCACCAGACGCAGGACTGTGACATGACAGAAAAAACACATTACTTGTAGATACTAAAGATTAAAGTAAAAGAGGCTGAACAGATGAGTGACAGACCTTCACAGTACAGTTCCCTGGTGGACAAAGCAACCTGATAAAAACTTTCCACAGGCTGAGATGATTCACTGTGTGCATTTGTTTCGTGAATATATCTCAAGGTATATTTTGAGTTCAAATACCTTTGAATTTATACGACACACAGCATGAGTTGCATGTTGTACGGATTTTGATTTGTTTTTGCTTATTCATTTAACCTGGCTATGTTGCTTTGCATCTGTTAAACATTTTTTTTTCCAATGCATTAATGGATGAGGTGTTAAATGCTACATATATAACTTTAGATGGGTATGTTGAAGTTAACAAGTACAGATATGTTTATTTTTTTATTTTCTTTATATTATATAGTTTAATAATCTGCAGTAATTCTACTATTGTGTACATAATCTGGATTCATAAAAACCTTCATGAGCCTATGTACATTTTCATTGCAGCTTTGCTATTGAACTGTGTTCTTTACAGCACAACTGTTTATCCAAAACTGCTGATTGACTTTTTATCTGAAAAACAAGTCATAACATATTCAGCCTGTATCTTTCAGTTGTTTATGTTTTACACTCTAGGTGGTTCTGAGTTCTTTCTCTTGGCAGCCATGGCCTATGACAGATATGTGGCTATATGTAAACCTCTACAATATCAAACTATCATGGGTAAAACCACTGTGAGTATTTTCCTGTTCATAGCTTTGCTTATACCTGCTTGTCATATTGCAGTCCCAGCAATAGGGAGTGCTGAAGCAACATTGTGTAATGTTAATTTAAAGGGAATATTTTGTAATAATGCAATTTACACTCTTCAGTGTGTAAGGTCAAAATTAAATACTGTATTTGGAGTAGTTAGTTTAATAGATCTTGTAATACTTCCTATGGTCTTTGTAGTTTTCACATATACAAAAATATTTATCGTCTCTTATCAAAGTGGTAAAGAAATTAGAAAAAAAGCTGCTGAGACGTGTTTACCCCACCTGTTAGTTTTAATCAATTTCTCCTGTTTAAGTATCTACGATGTAAGCATAGCTCGAGTGGAATCAGATTTTCCCAAAACTGCGCGATTAATAATGACATTACAAATAGTGCTCTATCATCCATTGTTTAATCCATTCATTTATGGGATCAAAATGAAGGAAATTTCTAAACAGCTAAAAAGATTTTTCTGTCATGATAAAAATCATTTCATGAAGACTAAGTTCCTGCAATTTGTTCTGTAATTACTCTGCTGCTATTACTGAAAACACTTTTTATTTATTATAATCAAATCACCCAAACTGCCATCTGGTAAATGTTCATGTTTACTGCATCTGTGGAAAAGGGGGAATAAGTAAAACATAAAAATGTAATTATAACCAATTTGATCAGGAATGTGTAACTGCATTTATGAAAATAGGAAGCTGGTATCATTTGCTTTGGGTATAGTAAGGTATATTTTGACAAGAAGACAAAAATTCCAGGTTGACAGTGGACTGTATTGTTTTGCAGTATCTGATTATTCAAACTCTAACAGAGTAATCTGTCTTTTCCAAGAAAATATGTTTCAGCAATATCAATGACATTTGTACCCATATTCTCATATAGATAGATAGATTTTTTTTCCTTTTTAATAAGACCAACTACTGTAATTTCCTTTTGTGCTCATTTGCAAAAACTTGACTGTTTGATCCAGTGTACAGTCCAGTACAGTGGCTGTATTGGCTTTCCTGTCTGTCTTTCTGTACTCTCAGGGGAAAAGGTTGATTCAGATTCATTTTGACTTGGCCTTTCCAAGACTTGCATTAACCATTTAGGCCCTTATAAATAAACTAATCTATTGCAAAACCTGCTGTAACAAACCTGACAGTTCTTGGCATAAGCATGTACAGACAAACAACTATTTAAATGCTAAAAGCGCTGCAGAAAAAACAATGTAAAGTATATATGTATATATAAGACAGCATGCATTTTGCAGTATTTTCCCATCAACTGAAATATCAGCACTCGACAATAACTCTCATCACAGTTATCCACAGGCCACTGACCCCAGATAAGTGACTGTGACTCTTCAGCTGGCCCCACACCCAGCGCATAAAAACTTAACAAATTCACACCAGGTGCACATATCAACTCACCTGGCCCACTCACTCTGCCCCACCTTGTCGGAATCGCAAGACATACCATACTACGATACCATATTGCAATTTTCTAACATTTTTTGTATGCTGAGTATTACACAAGTATTCCCATTCTGTTTTCATTTATTTAATAAAATATTGATATTTAGTATCAATGGATCAATACAACATTGCCATATAAAATATACTATATATACAACACTGTACTATCTCGATCCCCCCCCCGCCCAGGTGTCTAAGGCTATGTTCACACTGCAGGCAAAAGCACATCAAATCCGACTTTTTGGATCCTATGCGACCCATATCTGATCATGGTGTGACAGTTTGAACAGCACAAATCCGATATTTTCAAATCCGACCTGGGTCACTTTCGTATGTGGTACTGAATCCGATACATATCTGATGTTTTAGAAAGCGACTGCTGTTTGAATGGTCATGTCACGTTAAATCCGTCTTTTACGTCACTGACATAAGACAGACGGCAATTATCAGCGCTGGAGAAGACAAACGAGAAAGCATGGCAGCAGAAACTGGAGACGGAGCGAGTCAGTGGACAGAAGATGAGGTTTTGGACTTGATTAGCATATGGGGAGATAAGTCTATTCAAGCTAAACTTGAATCCCACCACTCCTGGTTCTGACTCCATGTCCATATATACCTCTGCATGGAGGTAGCAGCCACTGCTCCAAACAAGGCCACTGTTAAAGCACAGGCTCTCTTTTTTCTCAGTGTCCTTCTTTCTCTAATTAATTTGTCAAAATTCTGTCGGTTACAACTGTGCAGAAATTGATAGACTGCTGCAACAACATCTGCTAGCTCTGTAGCTGCCATTTTACTTCGGTAAACAGAGCGCGTTGTGTGTGACGTCTTCCTTTGCACATACGGGCGCTTTGAGGGTCGTAAACCATTCACACTAGAAACACGTTTGCTGTCACATTTATTTGTAGTGTGAACAACCAGACAAACAAAATCGGATTTGATCAAAAAAATCTGAATTGAGCATTAAGACCTGCAGTGAGGAAAATAGTGGTTTGTACAGCAAACAGTACAAACTTTGGATGTAGCAAAGTAGTACAGCCAGTGGATGAGGGAGATCACGAAACTGGACGGAGGGCGACACAGACAATTTATGCAGGAGGGAATCAGGCAAAGAGGAATCACCTGGCGAACACAGCTGGCAAAGATCTAACAGACGAGACAGGGGGAAGAAAAACTGAACATTATGCATTCAAGACAGAAGACTAGAGAAGTAAAAACAGAATGCACGAGAAACTGAGACAGACTGTCAAAACCCAGGGAACAGAGGAAAAAGACAGAGAGGACGAGGAAACAAGGGACAGAGAGGGCAAGAGAGCGATGGACAACACACACATACACACACACACAGACATCACTTGGGAAACTGGCAACTAAAAGACAAGGGGCAAAACAGGGAGGCACACATAACACAGGAGATTCAGGGCAGGACACAGAGGAAAGACTAAGACAAACAGGACGTGAAAGGGAACAGGCTAAATGAACAAGCACCTGAGACTAGAAATACAAATTACGAAACTAAGAAGCACAAAAAGACTCACCAATACCAAATAAAGGCTAAAAAAACAGATCACCACAATAATAAACAAGGTTCAAAAATCCAAAACCCAAAACACTGGGGTCAACGACCCAGGTGCCCTAACAATTACAACATTGTTTAATGTTTCACTTGCCACAATACAACAATTTCAGGTCTAAGAGCTTCCTTCTAGCCATGATCCCAGCAAGACCTCATCCAACCAGATTCATTCAATACACAATAGAATCTTTCTAGGGTACTAAAATTTTGGTGTTGAAATAAAACACAAGTTATGGCAGCTAAATAAATGAGGAATTTGTAGTATCAACTAAAGCCTCATTATTCAGCCACTTGTGAGGCTGAACAATCACGTTACCTTTATAGTTCAGCTCCCTGGAGGACGAGCTAACCTGATAAAACCTTTCACAGAGTAAGATGATTCACTGTGCGCATTTGACTGATGAATGTACTCCAAGATATATTTCAAGTTCAAATACCTGCAAATGAATGAAGGAAAGACAACACAGGTTGCATATTGGTGCAGTTTTGTTTTGTTATTTGTTATTCTTCATTAACACTGCTGGTTTTATAATTTTTTTTCAAAGCATTAATGGATGAGGTATTAAATGCTACATATTTAACTTTAGATGGGTATGTTGAAGTTAACAAGTACAGATATGTTTATTTTTTCATTTTCTTTATATTATATAGTTTAATAATCTGCAGTAATTCTACTATTGTGTACATAATCTGGATTCATAAAAACCTTCATGAGCCTATGTACATTTTCATTGCAGCTTTGCTATTGAACTGTGTTCTTTACAGCACAACTGTTTATCCAAAACTGCTGATTGACTTTTTATCTGAAAAACAAGTCACAACATATTCAGCCTGTCTCTTTCAGTTTTTTACATTTTACACTTTAGGCAGTTCAGAGTTCTTTCTCTTGGCAGCCATGGCCTATGACAGATATGTGGCTATTTGTAAACCTCTACAATATCAAACTATCATGGGTAAAACCACTGTGAGTATTTTCTTGGCTGTAGCATGGCTTGTACCTGCTTGTCATATTGTAGTCTTAACAGCTGGGAGTGCTGAAGCAACATTGTGCAACTTTAATTTAAAAGGAATATTTTGTAATAATGCAGTTTACACTCTTCAGTGTGTAAAGTCAAGATTAATTACTGTATTTGGAGTAGTTGCTTTAATAGATCTTGTAATATTACCTATGCTCTTCATAGTTTTTACATACTCAAACATTTTTATCCTCACTTATCAAAGTTGTAAAGAAGTGAGGAAGAAAGCTGCGGAGACGTGTTTACCCCATTTGTTAGTTTTATTTAGCTTCTCCTGTTTAAGTATCTACGATGTAAGCATAGCTCGAGTAGAATCAGATTTTCCCAAAACTGCGCGATTAATAATGACATTACAAATAGTGCTCTATCATCCATTGTTTAATCCATTCATTTATGGGCTCAAAATGAAGGACATTTCTAAACAGCTAAAAAGATTTTTCTATCATGATAAAATCATTTCATGTATTAACTCTGAATGCTAAGGTGCAACAATTTGTTCTGTAATAATTTTCCTGCCATCATTGAAAATGCTTTTCATTTAACATAATGAAGTCATTCAAACTATTATTCAGAAAAGTACAGGAAAAAATAAAACATGCCATGTTCATCTGTATTTGTAAATAAATTGAACATTATATTATTATTAAAGTGCATTGAAGTCTGTTGTTATGCTCAGTAAAATGCTCATGTGAATAGGGTTTAAGACCTATGGTTAATTTACATTAACAGCTTTTGGTGAAGTATTTAAATACAAATATAAATGGCCTTCTTTTATGAAAGGTTCACCAATTACAAGATAGTTTATTTGATTACCTATCCTCTTACCTATCAGATTAATTTTGTCAGACTTTCATATTTTATTTTGGATTTTTTTGTTTTACATTATTGGTGATTCTTATATACAGGGTGGGACATTTATATGGATACACCGTAATAAAATGGGAATGGTTGGTGATATTAAAGTCCTGTTTGTGGCACATTAGTATATGTGAGGGGGCAAACTCCTCAAGATGGGTGGTGACCATGGTGGCCATTTAGAAGTCGGCCATCTTGGATACAACTTTTGTTTTTTCAATGGGAAGAGGGCCATGTGACACATCAAACTTATTGGTAATGTCACAAGAAAAACAATGGTGTGCTTGGTTTCAACGTAACTTTATTCTTTCATGAGTTATTTACAAGTTTCTCTTTGTTCACAGCCATTGACATGTCAAAGAGGTTAACAAAATTGTGTTGATATCTGGTGAACGCGGTAACCGGGTCATTGCAGCAGATTTCAATGCAAGACACCCTACGAGACCACCCATCTCCCATGCTACAGTTAGCAAACTGCTTGCTAAGTTTCGTGAAACTGGTTCAGTGTTGGATTTGACAAAATGTGGACGCAAGAAAACTGTCACTAATGAAGAAACATCAGTGGCTGTCCTAGCTTCATTCAGCAAGAGCCCACAGAGTAGCACTCACCGCATGTCACTGGAGAGTGGCATTAGTCGAACATCCCTTCGGCGGATATTAGCTACTGACAAATGGCACCCTTACAAACTCCAGCTACTGCAGCATCTCAACCAGGATGACCTAGATCGGCGCACAGAATTTGCAGAATGGGCAAAACAAAAATTGGAACAGGACCCTCAGTTCACGTAGAAGATTTTGTTCAGTGATGAGGCAAACTTTTATGTGAATGGTGAAGTTAACAAACAAAACCACCGCTATTGGTCTGACACTAACCCACATTGGATGGATCCTCAAGACTGTTGGACCAACAAAAGTGATGGTTTGGTGTGGTATATGGGGTACAACGATAGTGGGTCCATTCTTCATCAATGGAAACCTCAAGACCACTGGATATTTGAAATTGCTACATGATGATGTGTTTCCCTCTTTATGCACTGAAGCGTTCCCTGAGTTTTTCCAGCAAGATGATGCACCACCACATTATGGGTGCCAGGTCCGAGCATTCCTAGATGAACAGTTTCCTGGAAAGTGGATTGGTGAGTCGTGGGCCAGTTGAATGGCCCCAAGGTCTCTCGATCTGACCCCCCTTAGACTTTTATCTTTGGGGTCATCTGAAGGCAATTGTCTATGGTGTGAAGATACGAGATGTGCAGCACCTGAAACTACGGATACTGGATGCCTGTGCTGGCATTTCTCCTGCGGTGTTGCTATCAGTGTGTGAAGAGTGGGAGAAGAGGGTTGCATTGACAATCCAACACAATGAGCAGCACATTGAACACATTTTATAAGTCGTCAGAAACTTGTAAATAACTCATGAAAGAATAAAGTTACGTTGAAACCAAGCACACCATTGTTTTCTTGTGACATTACCAATAAGTTTGATGTGTCACATGGCCCTCTTCCTATTGAAAAAACAAAAGTTGTATCCAAGATGGCCGACTTCTAAATGGCCACCATGGTCACCACCATCTCGAGGAGTTTGCCCCTCACATATACTAATGTGCCACAAACAGGACTTTAATATCGCCAACCATTCCCATTTTATTACGGTGTATCCATATAAATGGCCCACCCTGTACTATGCTGTGTAATAAAAATTTTCCACTAAAGGAATGGGTGGTAACACTTTATAAAACTGTGATAGCTGCAATAGCTTTATAATAACTACATCTTCCTCCCTTGTCACAAATCATGGGCCAGTGCAATTTATTGTCATCTATCTAGAATGTCTATAAAACATTTGAAAACGTACAATCCCAATTCCAAAAAAGTTGGGATATAAAAAAGAATCCAATAATTTGCAGATTATTTATTTACCACCGATTATTTATTCACAATAGATCATACAGTAAAAAACATGTAAAATGCTTAACATGAGATTACTATTTATTTTACAATATATTAGCTCATCCTAAAAAAAAGATAGAATTTGAGCAAATAAAATGGCTGGAAAAGCAATCCATCCATCCATCCATCCATCCATCCATCCATCCATCCATCCATCCATCCATCCATCCATTTTCTTCCACTTATCCAGGGCAGAGTGATGGGGGCAGGAGCCTAAGAAGAGAAGCCCAGACCTCCCTGTCCCCAGCCACCCCCCAGCTTGTCCAGGGGAACAGTAAGGCGTTCCCTGGACAGCCAAGAAATATAATCTCTCCAGCATGTCTGCCCCAGGGCCTCCTCCCAGTGGGACATGCCTGGAACACCTCACCCAGCAGGTGTCTAGGAGGCATCCTTGACAGATGCCTGAACCACCTCAGTTGGCTCCTTTCGAAGTGAAGGAGCAGCGACTCTACTCTGCACCCCTCCCAAGATTCCTAAACTCCCCCACTTAAAGCAGGAACATGTCCCTGGCACGGAGTGGGCACTCCAACCTTTTCTGGCTGAGGCCATGGCCTCAGATTTGGAAGTGCTGATTCCCACCACTTCACACTCGGCTGCCAACCATTCCAGTGTGAGCTGGAGGCCGCTGCCCAGCACACGTTGCACCTGACCCCTACGGCACCTACTGCACGTGGTGGGACTACAGGAGACGGCACCTCCTGCAGGTGATGAGCTTACAGGCCACCACCCACAGGAGTCGTGCTAAAAAGAAAGCGCTCAAAAAACGCTAAAGGAACGTTTTGCTATTTAATTTAATTAAAGGTTTAAGGTTTTGAAAACAATTTTTGGAAAACATCAAGACAATGGTCAAGGCAAGGTTGATGTTGCACCAGGGATCACCTCTGAGACACTTTCTTGTTAACAAGGATAGGTAGGTTGGTAAATGGGGCTAGGCAGGATACAATGTTCGCAAATGACATTGTGATGTGTAGTGAGAATAATTGGAAGACAGTCTGGAGAGATGGAGGTATAGACCGGTTAGAAGAGGAATGAAAGTCAGTAAAAAAAAAGTCAGAATCCATGTGTGTAAATAAGAGAGAGAAAGGTGAACATGTAAGAAGTAGAGATCACAAGGATAGATGAGTTAAATACAGGGGTCAACCATTCAAAGCAATGGGCACTACTCAAGACAGGTGAAAAGAGAGTGCAGATTTGATGTAAGTTTTGGGGACGGTGGCACTGATAAAAAAGACAGAAGGTGAAGATGGTAGAGTTGAAGATGCTAAGATTTCCACTGGGAATGACCAGCAGCAAAAAAATTAGAAATGAGTATCTCAGAAGGACAGGTCAAGTTAAGCAGTTGGGAGGCAAAGCTAGAGAGGCAAGATTGAGATGATTTGCACATGTGAAGAGGAGGGATAGCGGATATAAAAGGATGGAAAAAGGATGTTGAATATGGAGCTAGCAGCCAGAACACAAAAAGGAAGTTCACAGAGAAGGGTCTTGGATATAGTGAAGGAAGATATGTGGAGGGTTGGAGTGACAGAGTAGCCCAGAGAAGAAAAAGATCCTACGTGATGTACTGTATTTCAAATTAGTCCATAATATATTCTTCCAGTCTTCAGTAGTCTGATTGCGGTGTTTCATGGCCCAGGCAAGCCTCTTTGTCTTATTCTGACGTCTTAGCAATGGCTTTCTGGCTGCAGCTAGTCGTGTCAAACCTGCAGCTCGAAGTCCTCTCTTCACAGTTGAAATGGAGACATGCTTACTATTACAGCTTACTACTAAGCTGTGCTTGAAGCTGTTGTCCATTGAACCACTTATCATGCAAGCTGTTAACTCTAAGGAACTTGTCCTCTGATTCAGTTGTGGTTTTGGGTCTGCCAGACCTCTTCCTGTCAGAGTTTGCCCCAGTTTCTGAGTGCCTTTTGATGGTGAAGGAAACTGTACTTACTGACACCTTGACTTTCTTTGCAATTTCTTTGTAGGAAAGACCTACATTTTTAAGTGTTATGCTGGTCTGTCTCTCTTCCACTGTTGATTGCCTATTTCTCACCTTTTTGTGCAACACACTACTTTCTGCAGCACAGGGTTTGGGGAAACCCTGCCTTTTTAACCTCTTGGGTTCATCACTTACCTTTGTACCATTTCAAGCTATTTATTGGACTTGAAAGACTTAAATTGGAATAAATAATTGGAAAAATTGGTGTGTTCTAAAAAGAACCCTCACTGTTCTATCAATTTGTCAAATAATGATATTCTCTAAAGTAAATTTAGGTGTGTTTTTGATCATGATTCATATCACACTGATGACGGATTTTTAGGCTAATAGTTAGGCTAACACACTTACCTCTCATCTTTTCTTTCCTCACAAAACCAATAGTGTCTTTTAAGTGTCTCTCAGCTCAATTCTTAGCATATTTTGGTTCCTGCAACTGGTCCGTCGGGTTATTGTCTCCCCAGAAACACTTCCGTTGTGCTTTTGGAAATCTGTTTTTTCCTATTCCCGTTGTCGTTTTTCCTATTTTTGTTGTGTTTTGTGTGCTTTTGCGTTTTTCTTATTGCTGGTGTTTTCTTAAGTTGCAGTCCGTTTGGCCTCTCAGGGCCACCGTAAATGATCTTGAAGTGCATTAACTATTTTGTCTCCCCACATTGCATTGCAGAGTGCATGATGTCGATCTATATTAAATTGTCTTAGCCTGAAAAGAATTACATATTTAAATATAGCACTATATTTACTGTCATTTTATTATCATTTCTGCCGGTCAACTAAGTTTTTCTTCTTTTAATTTTTTTTAAAATTAATACGCATGTATGTATGTAGTAAAAGAGGAGGAGCCGGAAAATGTACCAATGTAAGTAAGGGCTAACCACTTGTGTCTCCAGAGGTTGAACATGGTAACAGGTCTTTGTGGAGAGCTGAATGAGATATATGGAGCTTGAAGTTTCATTTTCATCATATATTTGGTCTGACTTGAACAGTTCACTTTCTAAAAATGAACACACACCAAGTTTAGATATCTATGAATAATAATATTTTATATGTACTACTTTTAAACATTCTGCCTGTTTAAAATTTTAGTTTATAATATCTGATCTTCATGAGTGCCGAAATGAATATAACAT
Organism: Oreochromis aureus; assembly: GCF_013358895.1. Classification (NCBI taxonomy): domain Eukaryota; kingdom Metazoa; phylum Chordata; class Actinopteri; order Cichliformes; family Cichlidae; genus Oreochromis; species Oreochromis aureus. The sequence goes on from NC_052957.1 coordinate 28,752,196, forward strand.
ATATAACTTTTGGTGGTCATGTGGAAGTGGAGAAATATAGATATATTTATTTTGTAATTATGTTTATGGTATATGTTCTAATAATTTGCAGCAATTGCACTATTGTGTGGCTTATCATAACTCACAAAAGCCTCCATGAGCCTATGTACATTTTCATTGCTGCTTTGTTAGTGAACTCTGTTCTTTTGAGCACTGTGATCTACCCGAAGCTTTTGATTGACTTCTTATCTGAAAAACAGATTATTTTGTATCACGCCTGTCTTTTTCAAGTATTCATGTTTTATGTTCTAAGCAGTTCAGAATTCTTACTGCTGTCAGCTATGGCTTATGACAGATATGTGTCTATATGTAAACCTCTGCAATATCCAACTATCATGAGAAGAACAACAGTCAGTATTTTCCTGCTTTTGTCCTGGTTTTTACCTGCTATTCAGATTGTAGTGCCAGTACTAAGAAATTCAATTACACCACTCTGTAACTTTACTTTGAAAGGTATATTTTGTAACAATTCGGTCAACCATCTTTATTGTGTAACTTCAAAAGCACTATCTATATATGGTATGGTTGTTCTATTTAATGGTGCGCTTTTCCCCATGCTTTTTATACTTTTTACATACATAAAGATAATTATAGTTGCCTGTCAGAGTTGTGGAAATGTCAGAAAAAAAGCTGCACAAACCTGTTTGCCTCACGTGCTAGTTCTAATCAACTATTCTTGTTTGGTTACTTATGATATGGTTATAGTTAGACTGGAATCAGAGTTTCCTAAAACTGCACGTTTTATAATGACATTGCAGTTTGTAACATATAACCCTCTCTGCAATCCAATAATATATGGACTAAAAATGAAAGAAATCTCTAAAAACCTCAAAAGGTTGTTCTCTTGACCTAAAGTAAACTATTGTAGACTTTTATAGTCTTTTTTTTTTTTTAAATGTTTCTTAGTGTTTATTTAAGAGGTGTTAAATGATATGTGATCTTTGGTAGGTTTTTAATAAGACCTATCATTTCTGAGAAATATTCTTTTCAGTCTAAAAACTGATAAATTTCTCCAGCTATTCAAAGCATGGGATTCTGTTTAGTAATTTTTGGATTATTCATTAAAAATATTACTATCATTACTCCTATTCATAATATTGTTTCTTAATATACAGTTTAAGGACATTCGAAATGATTGATTGAATGAAAACCAAAAATATATAGCTTTTTCTCTTTTGTATTATAACATCACAGATTTCTGTGGTCATAGTGTGAGACTCAAAAACTGGGCCTTTTCCTTGTGCAACAGAGAGCGGATCATTATTTAAAATTCTAAATGAAAGTAAGGAAATAGTAAGATCTTAACTGTCTGATATCACTCTCCTCATATAGATTTCTGAATAAAGAAATGTGTTAATAGTTTTATACTGTGATTGCATATTTATTGGTTCTCAGGATCAAATCCAACAGCTGAGACTATGCATGAAGATAACTGAAAATATGGAAGAAGTAGTTTGACATGAGGACCAGTACATAAGGAAGTGAGAGAATTAACATGCTCAGGTTTTTGTATCTGTATTGTGGCCCTCTGTAAATGAAATAGGGTTCAGAATACATATTAAAAACATATGGCTTAACAGCTTCACATCACCAAAAACCTGTAGGTCTGAGTTAAGTATATATTTTCCATTTGATTTATATGTAGGTTTATGTGATTCAGAATTTCATTATGTGGTGTGACTAGGGATGGGTATTGATAAGATTTTAACGATTCCGATTCCATTTTGATTCTCTCCAAAAGTTGAATCTGTTCATCTGGACGTAGCGTTTTGTGGGAGAAACATTTCGTCACTCATCCAAGTGACTTCTTCAGTCTCAGCTGACTGCAGGTTTCCCCAAACCTTATAAACAGTACATTTGCATAATGACTGAAACCAGCCCACTGAAGGAACAATGGGCTGTGAGGTCAGTTCCTTAATCATAATTATGCAAATTTCCATGACCATTGATCAACAATCACTGACCAAAACCCACTGATCAAAGAACACTGATCAATGGCCATGAGTACCATTCACAGAGAGTTGGGGAATGGCTGCAATCACAGCATTGTAAGATGGCGAAAGATGTAACCTTAGGCCCCCTCCTCGATTCAGAGATGGTCTTTCCCTTTTCACGTAAATGGCCTCCTTGACTCCGCGCTCAAACCAGCGTTCCTCCCTGTCCAGGATGTGTACATCCTCATCATTGAAAAGAGTGTCCACTGGCCTGTAGGTGTAAATAAACTGCAGAGTCCTGGCCTGACGAGGTTGCTCTTCTGTGTTGTGCCATCCGCTTCGCTAGAGGTTGTTTGGTTTCCCCAATGTATAAATCCTGGCAATCCTCCTGGCACTTAACAGCGTACACTATGTTACTCTGTTTGTGTCGGGGACCCGATCCTTGGGGTGGACCAGTTTTTGGGTGCAGCGTATTTTGGGGTTTAAAAGCCACAGAGACCCGGTGTTTAGAAAAATGCGTCTCAACTGTTCCAATACTCCTGACACATATGGGATCACTACAGGTTTTCGCCTGGGCAGCGGTGTCCTTCTCTCCTGGATCGGCTGGAGCTTTCTTTAGGTGCCTTCCCAGCTTTGACAAAAGTCCAGCTGGGATAACCACATTACTCAGGGCCTTCTTGATGTGCTGTTCTTCTGCCTCCCTGGCCGCTGTGTCAGTGGGGATGGTGTTCGCTCTGTGTTGTAGCGTCCTGATGACACCCAGTTTGTGCTCCAGTGAATGATGAGAGTCAAACCTTAGATACTGATCCGTGTCGTGGGTTTACGGTACACGTCAGCTTTTAGATGTCCCCATTACTGATGGAAATCTCACAGTCTAAGAAGGCTAACCTGCCACTTTTCATATCCTCCTGGTGAATTTGATGTGTTGGTCCACCGAGTTAATGTGATCCGTGAAATGTAGTACGTCCTGAGATTTGATTTTCACCCAGGTGTCATCCACATATCTGAACCAATGGCTTGGTGGTGTTCCAGGGTAGGATAGCAACGCCCTCTTTTCCACTTCTTCCATGTACAAATTGGCCACGATGGATGAAACTGGGGAGCCCATGGCACACCCATGTTTCTGCCTGTAGAACTGACCCTTGTATGTGAAGTAGGTGGAATGAAGACACAGTTCCAAAAGCAAACACACTTGGTCGATGCTGAGAGTGGTCCTGTTGCTGAGGTTGGTGTCATCCTGTAATCTCTTACGGACTACCTCCAACGCTTCCGTGACTGGGATGCAAGTGAAGAGAGATGTACGCGTCGTGCGAGACCATGGTTTCATCTGCCTCCATAATGACATCTCTCACCTTCTCAACAAAATCCAGGGTGTTCTGGATGTGGTGTTCAGAGCTGCCCACCAGCGGGTTGAGGATCGAAGCCAGAAACTTGGAGATGTTATAGGTGACCGAGTTGATCATGCAGACAATTGGTCTTAAAGGTGCACCCTGCTTATGTATTTTCGGTAAACCATACAGACTTGGTGTAGACTCCCTGGGTACAGCCTGTGGTATGAGGTCCGGTCGATAGCCTTGTCTTGCTCTAACTGCTTCAGACAGTCTATCACCCTCTTCCTGTAGCCACTTCCTGGGTCTCGTTTCAGGGGCTCATAAGTATTTTCATCACTGAGTAGTGACAAAATTTTCTCATGATAGTCTTTCTGGTTAAGCAATACTGTGCACCTACCCTTGTCTGCGGAAGGATGATAATGTTGTTGTCATCACTAACTGATGTGAGTGCCTTCCTCTCCTCCATGGTGATGTTGGATGCTGGGGGCTTTGCATTGCTGAGACAGGCGAAACTTTCGTCCGTGGTTGCTCTGCTTCCACTTCTGCAATATTGTTGTTACAATTGCTGTTTCTGTGGCTGTGATCAGCTCCACTAGAGGGATTTGTCTCGGTGTGACGGCAAAATTCAACCCTTTAGCAAGGATGTTTTTCTCTGTTTGGGTGAGCTGTCTGTCAGACAAATTCTTCACCCACTTGTCCACATCCTCCATGTCGCATCCTTGTCTCTTCTGGCCACTGAGGACACTCTCCGTATTTTGTGGTGGTTTTCGACGTACAAAAAGTAAGTCAAACTTCCTTTGTTGCCTGGTCTTAGACTTCTTGTGCTGTGCTAGACGAGCCTTCTCAGTGAAGTCAAACACCTTTTTAAGAGTATTCTCATCTAAAAGCATAGTCAGTCTCCGTCGGATCCGCTCCTCTTGAGATTTTAGCATGTCGATGGTAAAATTTGTCTGCCTCACCCGTTCATTAAGCAACTGATGCTGTGCCTTCTGGAGGATTTTTGTTGCCGGAAGCCTTTAACTGAACAGCTCATTTGCAGACTTTTAGGAGTAATCCTGTTTTGTCGGCATCTGAGGCTGAATCTCAGGTGGTTCCTGTAGTCCGCCATCTTACGTGCTGTTTGCTCATACTGACGTACAAGCTTTAGGCAGTCCTTGCCAAAGTGGGTTAAAACGTCTTGATGCATTCTCAATCATCCAGGAAAGTAGATCTCCAAAAGTTGAATCTGTTCATCTGGACATCCAGATGAACAGATTCAACTTTTGGAGATTTACTTTCCTGGATGATGAGAATGCATCAAGACATTTTCGATTCTGTTTAACGATTCGATTCTTTATCGATTCTCTTATCGATTCTTGTTTTTAAAAAGGAGAACACTAAGGTCGATTAGCTTAGAACTGTTTTATATCTTCTCTTTCAACAAGATAGAAATTTAGGAGTAACATGGCCTTACAAACCCAACAGTGAGATCTTAAGAGATCCACAGCCTACGGCTCTTCAATGGGGTGTCACAGGGTCCCCGGGAAAATTGTAAATGTAAAATAATAAAATAAATATTCTTCTGTAGCAATAACAAAGTATAACATAAATTATTCTGTAGCAATTACACAAGAATATCCAGTAATGTCCCTGCCTACAATTAAACACATTCACTTACCATCTGCTGTGGCAAATGGCTGCAAGGTTTTGACCACAAACTAGTCACTGCTCGGTGACATGCGGGCCTGAAAAGAGGCGCTACCGGTAGACTGCAGCGACAACTGCCAGCGGCGCCAGCCAGACTCTGTCTGTCTGTCTCATCATGGTCACCTAAATGCACAATGGCAGGTTTTGTAATAAAGCAGATCGCGCTAACATAATATGCACTGTTAGTTGATTATTTACCTGCCGCGTTAACGGAGATGACGTGCAAACGTTACCGCTGCTGCTGCTGGGTTGACATTCACGAGTCCGGAGCGGAATTAAAGACATTCATTTAAGTTCATCGCGTGTTTTGTGAGCAAATGCTTTTGCATATTCGTAGTGTTTCCTCCCTTAATGAAATATCTACTTTGCAAGTATTGCAAGTTGCCCTGAACGGATGACAATCCGTTCTCGTAAAGTATAAACAAACTTCTAAGCGTTTGAGCCGCTTAGGCGCCATGTTTCCTGCCAGGTACGCTCCGATGCGCCGCAACGTGGTGACGTCATTCGGGGCGACTGGAATCGATAAGGGAATCGTTTGCAAAAATGGCAAACGATTCCAAGGAATTGAAACAGTGGGAACCGGTTCTTAACAAGAACCGGTTTTCGATACCCATCCCTAGGTGTGACTATTGCAAAATGAGCAGTTTTTTATGCAGATATAATGGTCACTCTTGTAACTCTTCAGAGTAGTTTAAAGGATTTTGTTTTAATTACCTCACATGAAAGTAAAAATTTGAATTAAATACATTTTATAATATAGCCAGTAAATATATTTTACTGAATTTCTAAATTCACATAATCAAATACAGGAAAAAACAGTCTAAAATAACTATAATAAAAATAATTTTCTAAATGAATGTTAGATATATTCCAGTATTACACTATTAATCGGTTGTGTACCACAGGCCACTAAGCTGGGAGTAGTACTTAGAAGACCATCTCTTCACTTAGATGTTTTAGCTAATAATAGACGAATAGGCAACCTTACTGTTATCTCAAAATTGTAGTAATTGTAAAAATAGTTGTAAAATAGCTAACTGTTCATCGTCAGAGGAATGGTTTATTTGAACAGTTTCAGTCATGTTTCAGAGCTCATCACAAAACAGAAACAGCTTTAGTGAAGGTTATAAATTATTTTGTAATGGCCTCTGACAGTCAACTCATCTCTGTGGTTGTCCTGCTTTACCTCAATGCAGTAAATTTAAATTTCACACACTAAGGTTATCACTCATAAATGAGGAGCAGGACTCGTCATTACTCATCACCAAATCATTTTCCAATATTAAATAACGCTCTTTTGATCAGTGCTCATTTTATGTAATTGGTCTACAACTAGTTTCATTTTTAAATTTTTCTCCACTGATGAATTGATAATTTTTTAGATTTATTCCTGTAGGGCTGTTTTGGAAGCCAAACAAAGGTTGTAAAGGTTATATATCCTTATTTAAGGTTATATTGTGTGCGCTTGTGTGTTTTGTTTTGTTTTTTTTGTGTGTGTGTGTGTGTGTGTGTGTGTGTGTGGTCTTAGAAGAATGAAAAAAGTAAGTTCCAACTGTATTATGCAATTTTACTTCAGGATTAGGTGACAGAAATTAAGTTGACAGTCCATAGGTGATATAAGGCTACTGTAATGAGTATCATTAGTGAGCTTGCATCACACCTGCACTGTGTAAAACAGCAGGCCAAGCCTCAGAGGAGTGGCCTGACTACAGCCAGTCTCTAAACAGCTAATTATCTCACAGTAGCTACTATGAGAAGGACTTTTGGGATGTTCTCCCATTTATCACTGTCATTAGCAGGATCTGTGAACCTGATCTAATGTAGTATATCACAACAAACATCCAGTATACCTTTGGGTCTTCACACCAGAGAGAAGAGAGAGACGGAGATAATTTATTATTTCAATGGCCTCCACAATGTGTCACTAAGTTGTAACTATCACAGACGTAACTGTCAAAAGGATAAAGTGGCCAACAAGTCATTTTGTCTTTTGGCCTAAGAGAGCAATTGAACTTGCCTTGTATTAAAAGTTTGGTATTAATTATCAGAAACAGGAGCTTTAGAGAGTAGCCTTCAAAGCGTACCTGACTGTGGTGTAAACTAGTATAGTGGATTTTAAATAAACAAGATGTGATTCAAGTACAGATTTTGAACAAGTTTTACCTTCTGAAGTCAAAGTCATCACATGTGCTAACCCTAACCCTCCCCCATACCCAGCAGCAACCATTGCTAGCAGACTGCAGACTGCTTCACGCTCAGCTGCAAACCACTCCAGTGCAAGCTGGAGGCCATTACCTGATGAAACAAACAAAACAACATCATCTCAAGAGGATAAAGAGCTGGTCCGCGACCGGGATGAGTTTCCTGGGGAGGCTAAGGAGTGTGATCCCCTATTGTGGGAGCACACCCTCCTGGGGTTGGGGGCTATGGTTCCCCACACCCTCTATCAGATAGTTGTAATAACTTAAAAGTTAAAATAAAGTTAAAGTTAAATAAATATCAAGTTGGCCAGTTTGGCAAAGCCATAATGATCCACTTGGAAAAATAAATCCATTGGGCATCTTTCTTGGCCTTCAGACAACAATTCTGATTGCTTCAGTGCTGAAAAGGACAGGAAAAAAAAAAATAGCAACATACCGTTGTGTTGACAAGGCATATAACAAGACATAGTTCCTGGGTGGAAACTCAAGGCAATGTTGTCTATGCAGAAACATGACAATAAAAATAAGACTCTAATTAAAACTTTTTTCCATGTTGATTATGTAATCTTCCTAATCTTTCCTGTGCTAACCTTTGTCTCCCTGTGTCTGTGTCCCTGTGTCCCTGCCCCTATCCCCGAGGTCACTGTATTCAATAAACGTTTCACTGTTTGGAATTTTCAGTCTATTGTGTCTGTTTTTGGGTCCAACCTCCACACTTGGCTGCACAGCCTTGACAATATAATCTGGCAAGGAATTAACCAAGCGGACCCAACACGCACCATAATTTTTAAACAGGCTCTCCAGGTCCTAGATAAGAAATGGCAAACTATCATTGATAAGCAGGAGGAACTACTTGCTTTAGTTCAAGAGATGTATTCTAGTGTAACCCCTTGCCTCTGCGTAGGATCCACCAGCTATGGCCCAATCCCACTCTGACTCACGTAAAGCCACCACCCAGTTATTTCCCAATGCGAACTTCATGGTTTCCGGCACAGTATTATGTGACGCTGTTTTCACACACACCTGAAACATTCGCCTGTAAGTCAGGACGATGTTGGGGTTTCTGTCTTTCCCCAGTGATGCCACTAAGCTGTTCCATGTAAGCCATTTATTAAGGGAAAGAGCACTGGCATGGGCCGAGGCTTGTTAAGGTTTCGTTCATTTCTACCTCTCCATATGATGTTTTCCTGAAGGGCATTTGCTCATCCTGTGTCTGAGATTCAGTTCAGCCAAACAATTGCTTAATCTCCACCAGGGAAACTGCTGAGTAGGTGAGTTTTTAGTTAAGTTTCACACCAATGCCACCAAGGCAGGCTGGACAGATTATACTTTACACAGTATTTCTCCAGGCTTTATATTTGAGGAGCTAATCTCTCTTCCGTCACAATCAACAACTGCCTGGGAGACAGGGAGGCAGAAAAGAGTTCTTAGACATTGAGAGGATTCTTTCAGCCCGTCTGCCCCAACTATCTCATCTCCAGCTATTGTTTCAGTTTCAGTGTCCTCCTGCTCTTCTTCGGAGCTGCAGCACATACAAATCGGGCATTTGCGCTTGACTCCAGAGGAGAGAGAGAATTTCCGTGCTTGGGTTTGTTTCTTTTGCACTTTCTGCTCTCCTTGATCCCGGGCTGAACAGAACCTCATTGATTACAAATTACTCAACCAGGTAGGCCTCTGACTCCATGGAACCTTCCATTCCTACCACTGCACAAACAGGTGTTCGCCAATATTACGCAGTGAGCCCATTTGTTTAGTCTCCTCTGGTAGCCACTGGGAATCCATCTCCTTCTTCACCTTCTTCTCTCCTGACAAACCCCTCATCTTAGGTTATTCCTGGCTGGAAACAATTAACCTCCATATGGTCTGGCAATAAAATAAACAGCTGGAGTCTGTTTTGTTTAGCCAACTGTGTACAATCTGCACTACCCCCCAGCTCTAAGGGCTCCGGTTTGATTCACTCCCCCCGTGCTGATTGGCTGAGGAAGAAGTAGCCATGGTAAACCAATCACATGACCAATTTAAGATCATAAAGCAACACGATGCTATGTCAACTATATACCAGTTTTTAAATTATGTTGATAGGCCACATAAAACCAGAGTTATGTTTTTTCCTGAATGCTATCGCTATGTTTAATGCAGGAAGAAACGGTGAAAACAGCATTTTCTAAGGAAAGCACTTTAAACCACTCTCTGCTTGCAAGCAAAAACACACAACCCCCCCCCCATTCCTATTGGTGGAAAAATTTACCATGTCAACCAATCAAAAAATGGTTTGGCAACATGTGGCATTTGGTTGTTTAGGAAGTGGGCGAAGTTTTTGGAGTGATGAGAGATGGAGATGTGAGAGATTTGTGACTTTTAGCTTGTTTGGAGTGTGTAGTTAGTGTGTTGTATAGTTAGTGTGTAGTGTAGTAAATAGTTTTGTTTTGTTTTTTTGTATGTTAGAACAATGAGGCGACTGCTGACTGTCGCACTTGCTGCCAAAAAGGCAGACTGCAGTGTAAACACAGTCTCCAGGTGAAATACAGGAGGAGTGATACACCGTCTACAGGTATTAGGCTAGTGATGGCTCCTTTATCTTATAGTAACCAGAAATAATTTTTTGGAGTGAAACAAATAATTTGTGTGGCATCTTATTTGATGCAGAATGTCTGATTGTTCTGTAAATAGTTTGAAATGGTTATTTAAAAAAATGTCTTGGCTGCATTTTTAGGTACATAGCTACAAATAACTTTGTGGTTTGCAAAACTTGTGCATAGGTTTTAAAAATGTACCATTTATATTTGCATTTCAGGTTATGAAATTGATTTGTTAATGTTTGTGTTTGTTATCAGTGAAAAATATAACTTTTTTCTTTTTTCTACTCTGGATTTATGTTTTTTGTCTGATTTTTGATTCTGTCTTAATCAGTGTTGGGACTAACTCGTTATTAAGTAACGCGTTACAGTAACTACGTTATCATTGTGGTAACGAGCACGGTAACTAGTTATTATGCCAAAACCAGGAACGCGTTACTCGTTACTGGGATTTAGATAGGCTCGTTACTCGTTACTTCGTGTGGTGGATATCGCGGAGCTTCCACAGATTCAATAACATTAGCAAGTGGTGGAGGCCAGCAGGTGGATGAAGGAAAAGGGAGGCAAGAGGAGAGACCCGAAGCGGCCGCCGGTCCGAGTATCAGGTGAACTGAACTTGAGGTAAGAAGTTATGACCTGCAGTCTATCTGGGTCAGATATAAACCAAGTTTAGGTGGAGTTTATTTTCGTTGTGCTGACTTTTTACAGTCAGTTACAATAACTCGTACTGCGTACTAGCTAGCATGACGGAGTTTCTATACAGCTGGGTGGGTGCTATGTTACTGATGTTGAACTTTATTTTGTTCATACGGTTAATTATTAGAGTTGCCAACCGTCCCGTAAAAAACAGAATCGTCTGGTATTCAGAGAAAATATTACGCGTTTGGTACTGAGGTGAAAAGGAACACAGTTTGTCCCGGACTTCAGCTACAATGAAAAAGACACAAAGCTGAAGCTGCACAGCTGCCTCTTCATCTCTCATTCTCTCCCGTTTCTACTTCAATCACGAAACTGATCAATGATCAGCTGATCAGCTTTTCTCTCTTGTTTATTTATCGCCCACTTTGCGCCAGAAAGAGGAAACCAGCGGATGTCGCGTTAAACAACAGCAGCACGTTTAAGCTTGATCAGCTGTTGTTAGAATTTATTTAATATTAATTTCTAGTATCAGCTGATGTTTGCTGGAGCCACAGCTGTAAAGCTGCTGGTCATGATATCGGTTTGTATATCTGGTGAGAGGGAAACATGAAGATGAAACCAGGAGATGTCCTTACTGAATCATCAGAGCTGAACAGGTGATGGAGAAACAGGTTTACCTTTTAGGTGACATGAATGAGTTGAAGGGAAGTTATGAACTGTTTCTGAGAGACAAATAACACCAGGATCCTTTTCTACGTAGCTGACAGCTGGTAACTGTGCAGGTCTAGCAAAGTTTTGCCAGGGGTCCAGGTAGGGCATTAACAGGGAAAGGGGGGCACAAGGAAATAGTTTTCTTTATTATTCTCATTTAAAATGTCTCGCTTTTAAACAAATAATTATCTGAGTCTTGCAACAAACAATTGATAGATTGATACATATATACCATCAGAACAGTGTACATCACTGTCACAACAGCGTTTGTTTTCATTCAAAGGCTTTATGATTTTTCCTATAATGGTGGGCTGGTCTCTAGTCAAAATGCCCAGGATGATTTTTTTGTCCCAGTCCAGCTCTGTATGCAGCTCATCTGCAGTCTGGTGTTACCTACATCTTCCTATTCAGAAGGCAGAATTTCCAAGTTCTGAGTACAATCAAAAGCACCACGACTGCAGTTTTTGTGTTGGATGTAAAAAGCAGGCTAGAATCATGGCGGCGGTCAACGACGGTCCAGGCGTGGGATTTCTCTCGTGGAAATGTGCACATTATTTTTTCCTTTCTGTTGGTAGGTGGCACAGTGCACTTGTGGCAAGTAAGCAAGCTAGAAGACTGGCAATCTGGCTGGGTATCCAGTTACAGAAGCAACACATTAACAAGAGAATTCTGAGTAAAACCAAAGTTACTTTCCTAGTAACTAGTTACTTTGAAAGTAACGAGTAACTTGAAGTAACTGAGTTACTTTTTTAGAGAAGTAACTAGTAATGTAACTAAGTTACTAATTTAAAGTAACTTACCCAACACTGGTCTTAATACAGTATGTTAAAATAAAAACATGTGAGGTTGTAAAGAATGATACCAAACAAGGCAAGGTAAATAGTTTTTAAAGGTGAAATGTAGAGGTAAAGTCAAAAGTAGTCAATAACGGCCAATTATACCTCAGTTACTAACTCCATCCATCCATCCATTCGCTTCTGCTTATCCCTTTCAGGGTCGCTGGGGGCGCTGGAGCCTATCCGCGCTGTATAGGGCGAGAGGCGGGGTACACCCTGGACAGGTCGCCAGTCTGTCGCAGGGCTAACACACAGAGACAGACAACCATTTGTGCTCACATTCACTCCCGCATTCACACCTATGAGCAATTTGGATTAATCAATTAACCTAACCCCACAAACTGCTGTGGTTAGCACTGTGGCCTCACAGCAAGAAGGTCCTGAGTTCAATTCCACCATCAGGCCGGGGTCTTTCTGTGTGGAGTTTGCATGTTCTCCCCATGTTTGCGTGGGTTCCCTCCGGGTACTCCGGCTTCCTCCCACAGTCCAAAGACATGCAGTTACTAACTTAATTACTTTATTCAAGAAGTAACTAGTTACTATAACTAGTTATTTTTTCAAAGTAACTTGCCCAACACTACCCCTAGGTCACTTCAGGTATTAGGTCGACACCCTAATGCTCCGAATGTCTTGAAGGCTCTAGTTAATGATGTATTAAGAGACTTAAAAATTAATATTTTTATGAATATTTTGCTTACCTGGATGACATATTGATTTTTTTCAAGTTCCCTGAATAGCATGTCATCCATGTCTGCAGTGTCCTGCAACAGCTTCTGGAGAACAGGTTGGGTTTAAAGGCTGAAAAATGTGAATTACATTCTTCCTCTGTGACTTTTTTCGGACTACATTCTGGCAAGGACGGCAAGTGAAGACTGATCCAGCAAATGTGCGGGCTATGACCCAGTGGCCCACTCCCAGCCTAGTCGACAACTGTTGCAGTACATCCTTGGCTTCCTTAGTTTCTACCATAGGTTCATTTACAACTATAGCCAGGTAACTGCACCCTTTACACCACCCACTTCCAGTAGAGTCCCCTTTGTCTGGTCTGCAGAAGCACCAGTAGCCTTTACCAAGCTTAAGGAGCACCTGACACTAAACTGCAATTTGAATTTAACTTATTTAAATTCAGTTTCTGATGGCACAGAGTTTTGCCCATAGTTAGTATCTTGCCCAAGGATATTTGACATGCAGACTGGAGAAGCCAGAACAGAGATAAGCCTGAGATAAGCTCAGGTTTATCGCTGTTTGAGGCTTCTGTAATATCACCCATCAATCTTGACTGGCGATGAGGCCTTGCTCAAGGGCACTGAACAGAATAAGAAATATGCAGACCTTCATCGCTCCCTCGTTCCAGTCTACACCCCGTGTCAGATAAAGAAATTCCTGTAAAGTCCTTGTCTGGCAAGCTTGCTCCTACATCAGATTTTATGAAATCAACTCTGTGATTAGCGCTTCAGCACGTAAGTTACCTGCCACTCTTCGCATTCATCCTAAATTCCACATTTCTCAAGTTAAACCAGTTCAATCTACTCCATTGTGTAAGATTTAATACCTCAGCTAAAAAGATTTTGTGTCCTGCAGTGCTAAGCAAAAGAGAGTGAAAAAGGTGAGATGAACCTCCAGTGTTCAGCTCCTTGGAGGCTTGATTTGTCTGATAAAAACCTTCCACAGACTGTAACTGCTCACTGTTTGCATGATGGTGCATTTTTCAGTATTTTCCATTTATACACCTTGTGCAATTTGTTTAATGAAACATTTTGTAGTTTTTTAAAACAACAATGGATGAAGAATTAAATGTTACCTATATAACTTTTGATGGGCATGTGGAAATTAACAAATACAGATATGTTTATTTTTTTATTCTGTTCACATTATATATTCTAATAACTTGCAGTAACTCTATTATTATATACCTCATTTTGATTCATAAAAATCTCCACGAACCTATGTACATTTTTATTGCAGCATTGCTACTGAACGTTGTCATTTACAGCACAACTATTTACCCAAAACTCCTGATTGACTTTTTATCTGAAAAACAAATCATATCATATTCAGCATGTCTCTTTCAGTTTTTCATAATTTATTCTCTAGGTTGTTCTGAGTTCTTTCTCTTGGCAGCCATGGCCTATGACAGATATGTGGCTATATGTAAACCTCTACAATATCCAACCATCATGAGAAAAAGCACTGTGAGTATTTTCCTGGTCATAGCTTGGCTTGTACCTGCTTCTAATATTGCAGTCCAAGCAATAGGAATGGCTAAAAGTAAACTGTGTTCCTTTCATTTAAAATCAATATTTTGTAACAATACAATTTACACTCTTCAGTGTGTAAGATCAAGGTTAGTTACTGTATTTGGTATAGTTAGTTATTTAGATCTCGTAGTATTTCCTATACTTTTTATAGTTTTCACATACACAAAAATATTCATAGTCACTTATCGCAGTTGTAAAGAAATTAAGAAAAAAGCTGCAGAGACCTGTTTACCCCACATGTTAGTTTTAATTACCTTTTCCTGTTTAGGTGTCTATGATGTAATCATGGCTCGAATGGAAACAGATTTTCCAAAAACTGCACGCTTAATAATGACATTACAAGTAGCTTTCTATCATCCTTTATTTAATCCATTCATATATGGGCTTAAAATGAAGGAAATTTCTAAACATCTAAAAGGTTGTTTTGTCCACCAGTGTCATGAATTTAATTTGTAGAATTTAAACCTGTTAATAGCTGATAACATTTTTCTGGGTGCATGTTCATTGTAAATATGCCATAGTTTAAATCTGTTTTACGATCATAGTACTTATTTTTTTATAATTATTTTTTATATACTTACATAAACGCTAGAGCGGAAACTTTACTAAAAATTATATTCATGCTGGCAGGTACTATGTTAAATCTTCAAGAAAATTTTCTTCATCAGTTAATCGTATATAGTGTTAATTGTTATGTATAATTCAAAGTAAATGAGTACAATGTTTGGAGTTTTCAGCTCTCCATTCTCGTGAAAAAAAGGCTTTCCAGATTCATTTTAGACTTCTAACCCTAAGTAGGCAAAATGAGGAAAAGCATTTTTCATTTGACTACAAATTGTACAAGTTAAAAATTTGGCATTTAACACTCACACCCAATACTTCAGACAGTTAGGATCAACAGTTAATTTAGATAAACTTGTATTATTTTTGACTGACAGTCAACAGAGACCACAAGCATGTTTGAAATCAGAACCTTGATGCTGTGGCAGTGTTTACAGTACACCAGTACTACACTAGTAGAACAGGGCAATGCGGAAAGGACATTAACTTGCAGTTTATATGTTTTGCATATGTGTTGTGAATGGAGACTAAATAAGTAATGAAGACTAAATAGATTAAGAGGTTTATACATTCTCATCTAAATGCTTCAAAAATTATATCTGCAGGCCAGAGACATTACATCTGAATAACCATTTATCAAGCAGTAGGGTCTGATTTCCTTACCTACTTTTTAGCTTGATTTCTTTCTCAACATGAGAAAATGCATCACCACTGACTGAGATACACTACCAAGTGGCCATGATAGTGTATAGCAGTGGCATGTGATGACTTTTAAAGAAAGGCCTGCAAAAACAACTTGAGTGTGTTATGGTTTGAGGTTGAGTCTCTCGCAAAAGCTGCTGTCCTGACTCATAAGAGTGCTTTTTTTTTAGGTATTCAAGCCTTTCATTTTTTGAAGGTATTATCTCACTGACTGGCACTGTGGTGGACCAAGTTCCCATCACTATTTTAAGAGATACCTGTGGCACAATGTGGTGCAGTGCCTTTTCTGACCAGATTTCCTATGGCTCAGATTTGTTGGTGTGGGGAATAAAATAGTGCCACTGATACCAATCATTTGTGTTTGGCTATAGAGTGCAGCTTATTAAAGCTCTCCAACGCAACTATGATTACCTGTTTGTCTGCTGCCCAGAAAAAAAATCCATGTGACCCAGCCGTGTCATACATATTCAGTGATGGTATTTTACTGAAATACAAAGAAAAGATTCCCCAGAATCTGGAATGGAGTGTGATGTGGAGACTCAGGTGGTGGTGCTAAAAGAGTACCATCTTCAGGTTTTGCCTATGATCACCATCTGTCTGGTCATTTAGGAATTAGGTAAACTTATGACAGAGTGCTCTACTATTTTTAATTTACACAAGTCATGTCAGACCACAAGGTCAGGATGTGGTGAAGAGATTCCACAAGACTTTGAAATCTATACATCGAAAATATAGTGTCGAGTCTAATGCAGAGTGGGGTGAGGGTCTGTCATTGTTGGGTTTTAGCCCAGCTGAGGTTGGTTTTTGGACACACTGTGTGTCTGCAGATGCTGCTGGAGTGTTGTTTGTAGAAGAGCCCAGATCGGTCCATAATGTGTTAGACTGTATAAATTCATTTAGGGAAAGGCTATACACTGCGTGTGAGCTGGCACATAGTTTCCTCTCTGATGCACAGTCTAAAATGAAGGAAACTTATAATTTTTTCAGGCAGGAGAATGTGTTCTAGTTCTCCTCCCCATGGTTGGTTTCAGTCCTTGTTTGTGTGATCCTTAACGAGGTAAAGCGCCAATTCAGTGACACTGATTACCTGAATAAAACAGCTAATAGGAAGAAAATTTAGAATGTGATTGGCGTATCAATGTTGAAGAAATATGTTGATTATGGAAAGAGTCACATCAATACACCTGTGACTCAGGCTCCATGTGACTGTGGTGTCACCCACTTACAGACCTGAGGCAGGTGGGTTGTGTGTGCAATCTGTTCCAGGTTCCTGTGTGAGTATGACATATTTAAACGTTTTGGAAGACCCCGAGACTCATTTATCCTATTTAGATAAGCTAGTCGTGCTTTTTGGTGACAAATCCACAGTTCTCAAGCATGACATACATGTTGGTGACATGTATGTCATGCTTAACAGCATTAAACAGCATGCCTACTTTTTAATCTACTGAGGTGGGCTGTTATGGAAAAAAGAGGTGGAATACCTTTACCAGTCATTACCAAACTGGATTCCGTTCCACTCCTGGCATAGATGATTGAATGGATAGAGTATGGTCAGCCAATTTAGTTGCAAAACTAGATCTCCTGAAAGGTTAGTGGCAGGTGCCTCTTTCCCATTCTGCATCTAAAATCTCTGCTTCTGTGTTACAGGACCACTTCCTGAAATATAGTGTAATTCCATTTGGGTTGAGAAATACTCTTACTACTTTCCAAAGGCTGATGAATATAGTACTCACTGGTGTCAGCAATTGCAAGGCTTAGTTAGATGCTATTGTGGTTTATTTGTCAACATGGTAGAGCACTTGGACACTTTGTGGAAAGGTGTGCCAGGTTGGAGGCTGCTTACTTGAACTCAAAACTTTCAAAATGAGTTTGGAGAGGCTGTGGTCACCTATCTAGGAAAACAAGTACGGCAGGGCAAGTGCGCATTTTTTTGGCCAAGGTACACACCAATTTAGACTTTCCTGCGCCAAAGATATGGCGCCTCCTCCACCAATATCTGGGTATGTGTGGCTACTACTGTGGTTTTAGCAAGACTGCAGTTTTTCTTTTGGCCTATTTGTCAAGTCCTGCCAACCCTTTTGTGTGGACCTTTGAATGTCAGGACCAGTGTTGGTCAAGTTACTTGAAAAAAGCAATCAGTAACTAATTACTGATTACTTCCCCAAAAAAGTAATCCCGTTATTTTACTGATTACTTATTTTCAAAAGTAATTAATTACTTAGTTACTTTAAAAAAAAAACGATTTACAACCTGAATAGGTGATAAAGCAATAGATCTTTCAGCCCAGTTTTACTTTTTCTGCATAATCCATGTTGAGCTAGTTAATAGGTATGCCCTCATTGTCATCTGTTGTGATTTTATTTTGAAAGGATGCTTCCTGTTATGCTGCGGAGTATACGCGAGAGTTCAATAAACAAAGTCACATTGGTGTGAATGTTCCGGTAAAAAGCCGATGCCCCACGTGTGATTATTCCTCCGTCTAAATAATAAGTATCTTCAATATTCATGCAGATTCGGCTGGAAGACCCGTCTCTGCTAACAATCCATCATACAAAATGTAATCAAATGGAAAAGTCTCTTTTTAAAACTTGTTTTATTAGTTTTAATCTTTTAACTTTATGCATCAAGCAAAAATTTAATTATATGCTGGTTTCAAGATGGCGGCGCGCACAGACGAAGCGGCTTACTGCAGCTCTCCCTATATGTGCCTTTTTGTATGTCTAATGTGCTTATCGTACATTGTAAGGGCATCCATCTACACAACTAGATGTTACAGTTGTCTGGAGATATTGGACATCGCTTTCCAAACAAAGATGACAATCACCAGCGACTTTCAACGCACACACAACATTCCGGACAGGATAGCGAGACCAGCGGGATCTCCGTGGATTGTTGTCAGATCGAGCAGGCGCAGACGGCGAAGAGAGAGGAAGCAAAAGCGGGGCTGCAGAGCTGGACTACTGGCTAGGCTAAGGAAGCAGCCACTCAGAACTTCGCTGCCTTCGCTGTGTGGGCCCCCTGCCAAAAACTAAATCCAGACACCAATACATACTTACAATAATGTGTTCAGCAACAAGGTTCCCGGAGGCAATTCCACTACGCACGCTGAAAGCAAAACCGGTAATAAAAGCACTAATTAAGTTTTTCTCTACTTTTGGGCTTCCAAAGGTTATTCAAACAGACCAAGGAACAAATTTTACTTCAAAAGTGGTTGCGCAGGTTGTGGATGAGTTGCAGATAAAACATATAAAATCCAGTCCATGCCACCCGGAAAGTCAGGGTGCTCTGGAGAGATTCCGTCAAACCCTCAAAGCTATGCTGCGCAAGTTATGTGCAGAGTCTGGTAGAGAATGGGATGAGGATCTGCCGTTATTGTTGTTTGCCGTCAGGGAGGCCACTCAGGAATCCTTGGGATTCAGTCCTACGGATCTGGTGTTTGGGCATGTGGTCTGCGGTCCCCTCCGGCTTCTGATGGAGAAGTGGTTGTCAGAAACTTCTGAAACTCAACATAACATCCTTGATTATGTTAGTGGACTTCGGGAAAAACTCCACCTCGCATGTCAGTTAGCTCGGGAAAATCTGACACATACGCAGGCTAAGATGAAAGCTCGTTATGATAAAAAGGCTGTTTGCAGAAGTTTCCAGCCAGGCGAGAAAGTGTTGGTATTGCTGCCTGTGGTAGGGTCCAGTTTGCTAGCCCAGTTCGCTGGCCCATATGTGGTGGAACAGAAACTCAGTGACAACAATTATGTGATCCAGACCCCAGACCGCCGGAGAAAGTCTAGGGTTTGTCATATTAATATGTTAAAGTCGTATCACTCGAGGAGCCCTTTGGGTGCGCCATCTCCAGTGTGCACCGCTAGTGTTGTTTCTCCTTGTGAACCCTCTGATGACGGACTGCTCCAGAAAAGTGAAGCGCTGGGTAGCGGCCGGTTGAAAAATTCGGAGATCTTAAATGATTTAGACACATATTTAGCCCACCTGTCTGAGCCCGCTCGCGGTGACATCACTGATCTGATAGAGAATAATTTATCACTTTTTTCTGATCATCCTCGTCAAACTGCAGTCCTGTGCCACGACATTGACGTGGAAGGACATAAACCAATTAAGCAGCATGGCTATCGAAGTCGACTATCTTTTAGAACACGGATTAGCCATTCCGAGCTTCACCGCATGGAGTTCGCCGTGTGTGCTGGTACCAAAATCCAACAACACTCCTCGGTTTGTATTGTATTGATAGAGTGGGATCGGCATCTTTTGTAACCAAACTTGATCTGTTAAAAGGTTACTGGCAAGTACCTTATGGCCAAAGTACTGGCGGGCGTGAATAACTGTGATGCCTACTTGGATGATGTTGTCATTTACTCATCCACCTGGTCTGACCACTTACAAACACTCTCTCTCGTTTTCAGCCGTTGTCAGAAAGCCTCGCTTACTCTAAACCTGGCCAAATGTGAATTTGGCAGAGCCACCATCACATACCTGGGAAAACAGGTGGGTCAGGGACAGGTACGGCCGGTGACTGTGAAAATACAGACGATTGTCGAGTTTCCAGTCCCACAAACGAGAAGGGCGCTGCGCCGATTTCTAGGAATGTGTGGTTATTACAGAGGTTTCTGCAAGAACTTCGCCACTGTTGTCGTTCCTCTCACCGATTTGATCAGCCCGGTGAAGCCTTTTGTGTGGACGCCTGTTTGTCAGACTGCTTTCGAGTCTGCGAAAGCATTGCTGTGCAGTTCCCCTGTTCTTATGGCACCTAATTTCACATGCCCTTTCAAACTCGAGGTTGACGCTACTGCGTCTGGCGCAGGAGCTGTCCTTATGCAGGAAGACCATCACGGTGTGGATCGCCCAATTTGCTACTTTTCCAGAAAGTTCAACAAACATCAGATGAACAACAGCACTATTGAAAAGGAAGCCCTTGCCTTGTTGTTAGCCCTGCAGTATTTCGAGGTGTATATTGGTTCCAGCTCTATACCTGTGCAAGTATCACTGACCATAACCCATTGGTGTTTCTCTCCCAGATGCAAAACTCAAATCAGAGACTTATGCGTTGGTCCCTTCTTTTGCAAGATTTTAACCTGCAAATCAAACATAAGAAAGGGACGGAAAATGTCATCGCTGACGCCCTGTCAAGAGCAATTTCTTAGTTTGGAAATTAAACAATAGGAGGATTGTTTAATTCTTATGGAGGGGGGTGTTACGAACTTGCTTGCTCATGTGTTTGTTTTGTGCAGGTGATGTATCTTTTTATATTAATTCAGCTGTGCCAGGGCCCTGCTCCGGTTGGTGCGTGGATACACCGCCCCGACGTGACTGGTTCCAGCTGGAGGACCCGCCCATTAAAAGGAGGCTGGAGTGCCGCGGCAGGAGAGGTCCTCGCATTTCTCCTTATGACCCAGCAGTGTTACTGTGGCAGCCTCTGGCTGCAGTGCGGCTCGAAAGTGTTGGAAGTGGAGTGGGTAGGGGTGAGCTGCCGTTTCTTTTAATCACCAGTTTTTCTCCTGTTTTGAATTAGTTAAGGAGGTCAGACTCTGTCTTTATTTTTGACTTTGCTTTGGTAAGGTCAGGGGTGCGGGATTTGTGTAGATTTGTTTTTGTTTATTATTTTGGCCTTGGCTCACCCTGAAGTGTTGACACTCTTGTTTTGTTGTTCTCTTTTTCTTTTCTCCACTTTGTAAATAAATCACATTATAATGAACGGATTTGTTTCCTGTGGCTGCTCGGGTCTTGGGGGGGAAGCAAGTGCCTCACTCATGTTATTGCCTGGCCCTAGACGGGTCGTAACAGCACTGTTGTGGATAGACACTGCTCTCCTGACCTGGAGTTCATGACGGTGAGGTGCAGACCCTTTTTCTTGCCTAGAGAGCTAAGTGCTGTAATAATCACGGCAGTCTATATAGCACCGGTTGCTAATGTAAACACAGCTCTCTCTCTACTTTAGCCCATAAAGAGGACCATCACCACCTGGCCTGAGGCCGCCCTCCCCCGATTGCAGGACTGTTTTGAACACACACAGTGGGATGCCTTCTACAATCAAGATCTGGCAACATTCACAGATACGGTACTGTCTTACATCAAGTACTGTATTGGGAACGTCACTGTGAAAAAGTGCATCAGGGTGTTCCCGAACCAGAAACCCTGGATGACGAGCCAGGTCCGTTTGCTCCTCCGGGCCCGTGATACAGCCTTCAGGTCAGGTGACAAAGAATTGTACGGCATCGTTTGAGCCAACCTAAGGAGGGGCGTCAGGACCGCCAAAGTAGAATACAAGAGGAGAATAGAAGAACATCTCAATGATGCCAGGCAGGTGTGGCAAGGCATACAGACCATTACCTTTTTTTTTTTTTTTTGCCTGTCCCGTTTGGTTCTTCATCAGAATTATTGTCTAAAGGCGAAGAAAGATGCCCAACGGATTTACTTTACCAAATGGACCATCCCAGCCTTGCCGTAATGGTCTATTTGATTCACCTTTTATTGTTTATTTTATTTTATTTTTGTCATGGCTGTGTGCAGGCAGGCACGGAGAAAGGACCCAAAATGCAGGACTCGGGGGCAGACGTGGACTCAAAAACACACAGCTTTATTGCTGGATAGCAACAGAACAGAACTAACCTAAACTGAGAAAATAGAAAATGAACTAAGCAGGCTGGCAGACAGAACACACAGTTAACATGAGGGTTGAAGAGGCGTTAACGACGCGACAGAGAACAAAGGAAACACAGGGCTTATATACACATGGCAGTCATCAAGGGATGAGAGACAGGAGGGAACACACCTGGGAGAAATCAGAGCTGACGGGACAGGGGAAACGTAAACTGAACACACTCACATGAGACGGGACCTTCAGAATAAAACAGGAAGCACCACGACAGACAGAGACACAGACGCAGACTCATAAGCAAGCACAATAACATCACGGACAAACAGAAGACCAAACACAGGCCACCTAAACTAAACATGAGGGCAAGCTAACAAAACCAAAACCAGAAATACTCATCGGCAAAGGAACAGAACACAATTACAATCAAAACAGCATCACCAGAGGATAAGAAATGATCCATAAAGGAAAAACAAACCAAAGCATAAGAAACCCAAAATGCTGGGTCGAACCGACCCAGGACCGTGACAATTTTATTTTATTTTCACTTGCTAAATACGGGACAGACTTGACTGGGGAAAAGAAAGGGGGAAAAAGAAACAGGGAAAGAAAAACAGCGGGGAAGAGGAACAGTGATAAAGGGCAAAAACCCCCAAAAACCAACAAAATAAGCAGACAAAAAATACATATATCAATCACCTGGATCACCTGTTGAGAAAGAAAAAAGAGAAAACAAGCAGAAGAAAACAAAAGAGCAATATAATAAACAACATCACGATGATCTATGGGAATATAACAGTAAATACTAAATATTAAACATTATTGTGCAGCACGTAAGATTGACAGCGCACAGTGTGCTGCTTTGAGGTAGGAGCCAAAAGGGTGTAGTTTGTGTGTGTGAGCACCTGTGTGTACACCTGTGAGCGTGGGCGCGCTTGTATTTAAAAAGGTTCCTTCATGTAATGATCTGCTAGAGGGTGTGGGGAGCCACAGCCCCGTCCTCCAGGGCATGAAGCAGGTATGGAGGAGATCAAGACTCCAGACATCCAGAGGCCCCCAGAACACAAGAGACCAAGGAAGACCAACAGAGGGGCAGCTGCACCACTATCCCAGAAAGAACTGAGGAGAGCCCCAGATGAGGGGTCACTCAGCAGCCGCGGAGCAGAAGCCGGGGGGGGTTGCAATGACATGCCTGTGAGCTCTGCTGGCAGCCAGCTGTGCCAGAGTGACCGAGCCCCAGGCTGAGAGGCCGAGGGCACCCCACCCCCGAAGTGGCCCGAGCGAGCCCCAGGTTCCAGGCACCGACAAGCAGCCACCAGGAGTGAGTCGGTGTGTACCTGGACGCCCATCCCCGGACACAAAGAACCACCAATGCACCGATGTCTGAGGGCGTCTGCTACTGGCAGGGGAAGTGGTGGGGGGAGATAGGCCTCCATACCTTGGAGGGCCTGAGATGTCCCCAGAGAGGTGTCGTCTGATACCCAACCTGACATATAGACACAGACATACAGGCACACACAGATACAAACATCCATTCCCACCCTCATACTCTCATATGCAATTACTCAGCACTCACCCAATGTGGAGACAGACATAAATAGACACTGTACACACAATCACACTCCCCAAGCGTACTCTAAGCCCCAGGTCTAGGTACCCTTGCCCCTGGAGGGGGAAACTGCACCCAGACCCAGGTAGTGTTACCCTTTTCCCTGGGGTGGAGAGAAGCAGACTGCCCCGACTCGGCAGCAGCAGGGAGGCCCCACATTCCAGACCCCAATCGGGCGGCCAACTCCTCCTCCTAGCCCCCCTGCTCCAACAGGCAGCAGAGAACGGGGGTGTGTGAAGACTCCAAACCTCCTCTATGTAGTGTTGATGCATGTGTGTTCTAAGGTGCATTTAAAACCCAGGAGGGCATGGAGCTACCTGCCAGAGAGCAGCAGGTAAGTGCATAGCCCCTCCTGATAGCCCTCAATGTCTATGTGTATTTAAAATTGAGAGGTGGGCAACGACGCCAGGGGTGAGGTTGTACACCCTGATGGTCTTTTGGATTCCGTGTAGCGTGTCCACCCCCAAGGTCCTATATGTATGTGTTATGAGAGTGTGAGTAATGTGAATGTCTAAGTTGTGGGATAAAACTGAGGCACAGGCAGCCATAAGGGGACAGACGGGGGGATGCCTCACATACAGACCATTACCAACTACAAAGGATGTTCTGTGACACCTGGGGGCTCAGATGTGGGGCTAGCAGAAGAGCTGAACAGCTTTTTTGCCCGTTTTGAGTCTCAAGCACAGCACTCAGCCACACCACTCCAACGACCACCACAACCCACACCAGCCTCTAGCAATCCCCCACTCACTCTCGAGACACAAGATGTGAGGTGTGTACTCTGTGCAGCAAACCCCAGGAAGTCTGCAGGCCCCGATGGAGTACCTGGGAAGGTCCTCAAAGCATGTGCCGAGCAGCTAGCACAGGTATTCACTGACATCTTCAACCTGTCTCTGGAACAAGACGTCATTCCACCTTGCCTGAAATCTACCATAATCATCCTCATCCCCAAAAAGTCACCCATAACCAGTCTCAGCGACTTCCGTCCAATTGCACTAACCCCTGTCATCTCCAAGTGCTTTGAGAAACTGGTTTTGGGGCACATCAGAACTTGCCTTCCCCCCACTCTGGACCCACACCAATTCGCATACCGGACTAACAGATCGACCGAGAACACCATAGCCATCGCACTCGACATAGCACTGAGCCACCTGGAACAACAGGGGAGCTATGTCAGAATGCTCTTCATTGACTTCAGCTCTGCCTTTAACACAATAATACCAGACATTTTGATCATCAGGTTAACCAGCCTGGGGCTCCCGCCATCCACCTGCTCTTGGATAAAGGACTTCCTAGTCAACAGACCCCAGCGGGTGAAACTGGATCCTCACCTCTCTTCCCCTCGCACTCTGAGCACCAGCTCTCCCCAGGGCTGTGTACTAAGCCCACTACTCTACTCCCTCTACACATACAGGGAGTGCAGAATTATTAGGCAAATGAGTATTTTGTCCACATCATCCTCTTCATGCATGTTGTCTTACTCCAAGCTGTATAGGCTCGAAAGCCTACTACCAATTAAGCATATTAGGTGATGTGCATCTCTGTAATGAGAAGGGGTGTGGTCTAATGACATCAACACCCTATATCAGGTGTGCATAATTATTAGGCAACTTCCTTTCCTTTGGCAAAATGGGTCAAAAGAAGGACTTGACAGGCTCAGAAAAGTTAAAAATAGTGAGATATCTTGCAGAGGGATGCAGCAGTCTTAAAATTGCAAAGCTTCTGAAGTGTGATCATCGAACAATCAAGCATTTCATTCAAAATAGTCAACAGGGTCGCAAGAAGCGTGTGAAAAACCAAGGCGCAAAATAACTGCCCATGAACTGAGAAAAGTCAAGCGTGCAGCTGCCAAGATGCCACTTGCCACCAGTTTGGCCATATTTCAGAGCTGCAACATCACTGGAGTGCCCAAAAGCACAAGGTGTGCAATACTCAGAGACATGGCCAAGGTAAGAAAGGCTGAAAGACGACCACCACTGAACAAGACACACAAGCTGAAACGTCAAGACTGGGCCAAGAAATATCTCAAGACTGATTTTTCTAAGGTTTTATGGACTGATGAAATGAGAGTGAGTCTTGATGGGCCAGATGGATGGGCCCGTGGCTGGATTGGTAAAGGGCAGAGAGCTCCAGTCCGACTCAGACGCCAGCAAGGTGGAGGTGGAGTACTGGTTTGGGCTGGTATCATCAAAGATGAGCTTGTGGGGCCTTTTTCGGGTTGAGGATGGAGTCAAGCTCAACTCCCAGTCCTACTGCCAGTTTCTGGAAGACACCTTCTTCAAGCAGTGGTACAGGAAGAAGTCTGCATCCTTCAAGAAAAACATGATTTTCATGCAGGACAATGCTCCATCACACGCGCGCCCAAGTACTCCACAGCGTGGCTGGCAAGAAAGGGTATAAAAGAAGAAAAACTAATGACATGGCCTCCTTGTTCACCTGATCTGAACCCCATTGAGAACCTGTGGTCCATCATCAAATGTGAGATTTACAAGCAGGAAAACAGTACATCTCTCTGAACAGTGTCTGGGAGGCTGTGGTTGCTGCTGCACGCAATGTTGATGGTGAACAGATCAAAACACTGACAGAATCCATGGATGGCAGGCTTTTGAGTGTCCTTGCAAAGAAAGGTGGCTATATTGGTCGCTGATTTGTTTTTGTTTTGTTTTGAATGTCAGAAATGTATATTTGTGAATGTGGAGATGTTATATTGGTTTCACTGGTAAAATAAATAATTGAAATGGGTATATATTTGTTTTTGTTAAGTTGCCTAATAATTATGCACAGTAATAGTCACCTGCACACACAGATATCCCCCTAAAATAGCTAAAATTATAAACAAACTAAAAACTACTTCCAAAAACATTCAGCTTTGATATTAATGAGTTTTTTGGGTTCATTGAGAACATGGTTGTTGTTCAATAATAAAATTATTCCTCAAAAATACAACTTGCCTAATAATTCTGCACTCCCTGTATGATTGCAGTCCTGCCCACCCAGAGAACATCATTGTCAAATTTGCTGATGACACAACAGTGATGGGGCTGATCACAGGTGGAAATGAGGCGTCTTACAGAGATGAGGTCCTGAGACTGGGAGAATGGTGCGCATCAAACAACCTGGCACTTAACATCACCAAGACCAAGGAACTCATCCTGGACTTCAGGCGGAACAGAACTGCCCCTTCCCCCCTGCACATTAACGGAGAATGTGTAGAGCAAGTGGAGTCCTTCAAATTCCTTGGCGTCCACATCTCTGCAGACCTCTCCTGGGCAGCTAACACCGCAACCCTAGTCAAGAAAGCCAAGCAGCGGCTACACTTCCTAAGGGTGCTCAGGAAGGAGCAACTAAACACCCCGCTGCTGGTGACCTTCTACAGATCCACCATTGAGAGCCTGCTGACCTATGCAGTGACAGTGTGGCATGCCAGCTGCACGGAGGCAGACAGGAAGAGACTGCAGAGGGTGGTAAACGCAGCACAAAAACTCATCGGCTGCCCCCTGCCCTCCTTGTCTGCCATCTACAACTCCCGTTGTCTTAGTAGGGCCAGAAACATTTTAAAGGACACTACCCACCCCGGTTACCATCTTTTCAACCTAATGCCCTCTGGCAGGCGCTATAGATCCATAAGGGCCAGAACAAACAGACTCAGGGATAGCTTCTTCCCCAAAGCTATCACCATACTCAACTCAAACTTGCACAAAAGTAATCTGCACTGAAATATCAATTCTCTGCCTGTCTGTCTCTGTGTCAACACTGTACTGTGTATTTATATTTATATTTAATAAAATAAATAAAGGAACACTTTTTAACCATTACAATCTTTTTTAAAAAGAGTATAACATGACACCAGTTAAACTTTCTGCTGACAAATTTCTCCCTCTCCTCCAGCTTTTCCGGAGATATAATCTCTCCAGTGTGTCCTGGGTCTGCCCCGCAGCCTCCTCCCGGTAAGATGCCCGGAAAACCTCACCCAGGGGGCATCCTTGTCAGATGCCTGAACCACCTCAACTGGCCCCTTTCGATGTGGAGAAGCACCGGCTTTACTCTGAGCCCCTCCTGAATGGCCGAACCTTTCACCCGATCTCTAAGGGAGAGGCCAGCCACCCTTTGGAGGAAGCCCGTTTCCGCCGCTTTCCGCGATCTCATTCTTTCGGTCACTACCCACAGCTCGTGACCATAGGTGAGGGTAGGGACATAGATCGACCGGTAAATTGAGAGCTTTGCTTTTACACTTGGCTCTCGCTTCACCACAGTGGCCGCATCGCTGCGGCCGCTGCACCAGTCCATCTGTCGATCTCCCGCTCCCTTCTCCCATCACTCGTGAACAAGACCCCGGGATACTTAAACTCCTCCACTTGGGGCAGGAACTCGTTCCTGACCTGGAGTGGGCACTCCACCCTTTTCCGGCTGAGGACCATGGCCTCAGATTTGGAGGTGCTGATTCTCATTCCCACCGCTTCACACTCGGCTGCTAACCGTTCCAAGGGGAGCTGGAGGCCATCACCCGATGAAGCCAACAGATCCACATCATCCGCGAAAAGCAGAGATGCGATCCTGGGACCACCCAAGTGAAAGTCTTCCACCACTTGGCTACGCCTAGAAATTCTGTCCATAAAAATTATGAACAGAATCGGTGACAAAGGGCAGCCCTGGCGGAGCCCATCACCCACCAGGATCGAGTCCGACTTATTGCCGGCTATGCGGCCCAAGCTCTTGCAACGGTTGTTTAATGGACTGAATGGCCCATGGCAATGGGCCAGACACCCCATACTCCCGGAGCAGCCCCCCCACCCCACTGGATGCTAGGGTGGGGGGGGTGCTCCCCCAGGAGCCAGGAATCGGAGCAGCCAGGAGGAGTAGACGATTCCCAGCTACCTAGACTAGCAATTGGGACATGGACTGTTCCTCTCTGATGGGAAAAGAGCCTGACTTAGTGCACGAGTTTGAGAGGTACTAGCTAGATGTACTATGGGTCACCTCAACGCATGGCTTGTGCTGTGGAACCAGGCCCCTGAAGAGGGTGGGTATCCTTGTTTCCAGTTGGCTTGCTGCCTCAAAGTTGGGGTTTCATTCTCTGTGGTGTAGCATAACTTAAGCAGCAAGGAAGGTGATAAGTAAATAGCATTAGCAGACAATTGAAGTTCTTTTAAGCATACTTTATTGCTGGCATCTCCATTTTACCATAAAACAATCAATCAGGCATGCAAAAATCCCACTTGCTTTATACAGGACTTTGCCCACACCTGACCTCGTTAGTCTCTACCATTGAAACAAATAGGTCAGACCAAACAATACAATTCTAAACAAAGAACAGGAATAAGATTATGCATGAAATTGACAAACTCATTTACTCAGCTAAATGGTTTGTAAAGTAAAACACTGCATACAATATAACTCAAAAGGCTACTTTAAAGAAAATAAACAATACTATACAAAATGAAAAACCCTCCATTTGGTTACACCCAATGATGCAATCATTGACCTCATGACCCTATATAAACAGGAAGTACTGGGCGGCCCTCCCATATATCTGTCTTAAATATAGGACCTGAATAAACAGCATGGACACCATGGTAAGTATAACCAAAGCAACATAAAGAAACATAATTTACCAGACATTTGCCTGTGAACAGAAGAAAATTCAGATGACCTGATGGTTAGTAGTGTTTGCTTTAAAAACATGCATGAATGTAAAGGATGTAACTACTGCTACCACAAACAAAACCCGGGATAGTGTGTGTTAAGAGAAGTTACACCAGCAATGTCTAAATTAAAGCATTATGGCTGACTGTAAAATAACAAAGAAATAAATTAAGATAAGATAAGATAAGATAAGATAAGATAAGATAAGATAACCTTTATTAGTCCCACACGTGGGAAATTTGTTTTGTCACAGCAGGAAGTGGACAGTGCAAAAGTTATGAAGGAAAAATTAGAATAAGATAAAATAAGAATAAATACAGTACACAGCTGTACAGAATAGAATAAAATAAAATAAAATAAAATACTATATACAGTAGAATAAAATAGAATAAAATATACAATAAGATAAAAATAGAATACAAATGCTATATACAACTGAGTAAAAATACAACGATGCCAGAAAAGATTATTGCACATTAGTGTTATTGCACATGTGTGGATGTGTGTGTTTGATCAGTTAAAGTCTTTGTTGTGGAGTCTGACAGCAGTGGGGAGGAAAGACCTGCGAAATCTCTCCGTCCCACAACGTGGGTGCCGCAGTCTCCCACTGAAGGAGCAATACAAATTATCAATATGGTTAAGGGACAAGTGGTAAATGAGTTCATGCCTAACCACTTTGTCACATTCTCACTTTTCTCTTCCTGATTTTTCTGTTTTATGTCACAATTAAACCTGGGTTTTTGGTTGCGGAACAAACGCACTGTCCTGGGACGGGCATCTATGGACACCAGCTAATGTAGTCACTCACAGTCTCTTAGTATTCATAGTTTTTGCCTGTGGGGCCTCTTTGAAAGTGCTCCAGTCTGTGGCCTCTAAGCATCCCTGAAGACTAGCTTTCGTACTTTCAGTTCAGGTAGGGCTTTGTCTTTAGCCTTTTGTTGTAAACTGGTTTGAGCCGGATTGGTAGGTGATCAGACTTTCCAAAGTGGGATTTTGGTTCAGCTGAAAAGGGATTTCTGATGTTGCTGTAGCAGTGGTCCAATGTTTTATTTCCCCTGATGGAGAAAGTCATAAACTGATGTCTGTTTTTCCACACAGTGCGAGTCTCCCTGAGTCTCGACCGTGTACACGTTAAACCTGTCCGAGCGTTTTATTCCGACCTGAGTTGCAATACAGGAAAACTCCTGACAGTCATAAACTGATGGAATTTAGGCCTGTTTTTCCAGAGATTGTAATGGTTAGAAAATGCTACAACTGATAGTGTAAATTGGAAAGATTGCGTAATAGAAACTTTATTCAATTGAGAGGGTGTGAAAAAAGGTGTGACGGACTTTCAGAGGAGGCTTAAGCCACCTGATAAAAACCTTCGACACACTCTGACTGCTCACTGTGTAAGTTTGAAGATGATGATGACGATGTCTTTAAATTAAAATGACACAACCCAGGGTGCTTGGTGGTGCAGTTTTGAGTCTTCTTTTTCCACCTATACTGGTCATGTTTCCCTCTTTATATGATAAAACATAGTTTTCAAGAATTAATGGATGAAAAATCAATGTTACCTATATAACTCTTGATGGTTTTGTAGAAATTGACAAGTA
Organism: Oreochromis aureus; assembly: GCF_013358895.1. Lineage (NCBI taxonomy): Eukaryota > Metazoa > Chordata > Actinopteri > Cichliformes > Cichlidae > Oreochromis > Oreochromis aureus. The sequence continues at coordinate 28,783,124 of NC_052957.1, forward strand.
TAGATATGTTTATTTTACATTATGTTCATAGTATATATTCTAATAATCTGCTGTAATTCTACAATTTTGTATCTCATTTGTATTCATCAAAATCTCCATGAGCCTATGTACATTTTCATTGCAGCTTTGCTGTTGAATTGTGCTCTTTACTCTACAGTTGTTTACCCTAAATATCTCATTGACTTTTTATCTGAAAAACAGGTCATATCCTATTCGGCATGTCTTTTTCAGTATTTTCTGTTTTACAGTCTAGCTTGCTCAGAGTTTTTCCTCTTGGCAGCCATGGCCTATGACAGATATGTGGCTATATGCAAACCTCTTCAATATCCAACCATCATGAGAAAAAAGACTGTGAGTATTTTCCTGTTCATAGCTTGGGTTGTGCCTGCATTTCATATTACAATTCCAGCAATAGGGAGTGCTAAAGCTAAATTGTGTTCCTTTTATTTAAATGAAACATTTTGTAACAATAGAATTTCTACTCTTCAGTGTTTAAAATCAGAATTTATTGCTGTCTTTGGTTTGGTTTGTATGCTCGATCTTGGAATACTCCCTCTGTTATTCATACTTTACACATACACAAAAATATTCTTAATGTCTTATCGAAGTTGTAAAGAAATTAGGAAGAAAGCTGCAGAGACCTGTTTACCCCACCTGTCAGTTTTAATTAGCTTTTCCTGTTTAGGTGTCTATGATGTAGTAATAACCCGAGTGGAATCAGATTTTCCAAAAACTGCACGCTTAATAATGACATTACAACTAGCTTTGTATCATCCTTTGTTTAATCCATTTGTATATGGGCTTAAAATGAAGGAAATTTCGAAACACCTGAAAAGGTTGTTTTCTCCACCCCCCAAAATTTGATGCATTAATTCTGAATTGTTAAGATTCTTAAGCTATTTTTAAAATAGTTTTATTAAATATTAAAGTCCTGAACTTGATTTATTCTCTGTTTTTTGCATCATTGTTATAAATTTAAGCTGCAGAATTTAAACCTGTTTTTACCTGTTTTTTGATCACAATTTCTCTGGTATATGTTTATTGTAACATAAATATGTTATGCTTTATATTTTGAATTACAAGAACTCAAGAGTGAAAAATCTACTAATTCCAGTAGTATAAATTAAACTGACAGGTATTATGTTAACTCTCCAAGAGAATTTTCTTCATCAGTTAACTGTATACAGCAATATTCTTACTGTAACTCAAACTAAATAAGCATTGTGGGGAGTTTCAAGATGTTTTAGTGGAGGAAATATACTACCACTAAATAAGAACTGTTTTATGTTTGATGACACAATTTACAAATAACAAAAGTTATTTCTTCATGGTACTTTCAGTGTTTTTACATGCTATTTAGCAATCAATAGTTTCAGCATCCGTAGAGCACAAACAGTTTTCTGCAGGTTTATTTGGATTTAAGATTCCTTAAGAGTTAAGAGCACTAGCCATAGAGGTCCATGTGAATAAGCCAAACTAAGTTTGACATTTCACTCCCACCTCTTCATCTTCAGCCAATTAAGAATTAACCTTCAACTTAGCCTAACTTGTACTGTATTTTGGACTTACAGGCCACACAGGCCTCATGTAGGTTTGAAACCAAAATCTTGATGCTTTGACAGTGTTAACAATGCACTAGAAGTACACTAGTAGAATAAGGAGAATTCAGAAAGAAATAGTAATCTCCCTTAGTAAGGTTAAGGCCTCCAGTAATAAATGTTAAATGGTAAATGGCCTGTATTTATATAGCGCCTTACTAGTCCCTAAGGACCCCAAAGCGCTTTACATATCCAGACATCCACCCATTCACACACACATTCACACACTGGTGATGGCAAGCTACATAGTAGCCACAGCCACCCTGGGGCGCACTGACAGAGGCGAGGCTGCCGGACACTGGCGCCACCGGGCCCTCTGACCACCACCATAAGACCAAAATGATTTCATGACCTAATACCGAATACTAAGGTGCACTGATTTGATTGATACACTACCAAGACATGATATCTAATGTTAAAACTGATAAACTTCATTGTAGTTTTGCAAATCTTCTTTCACAGTTAGCGGAGAAGCTGACTGTGTAGAAGTGAGAAGGAGGACACAAGTGCTGACACAGAAAGAGTAAACATTATTCTAGGCTGATAAAACAGTTTAAAAAAGGCAAATATCAAACTAAACCATAACCTAAACCTAAAAGTCTAAACATTAAAAAAAAAACCCTGCAATGTGAACGTGAACATAGAAACCTGACATGAGAAACTTGAAACACGAAAACCTGCCATGAATTTATAAACCTGGAAATATGGCAAGACATGGATACAAAGCAGACAAACAGATAAGGAATGAATCAAAACGCGCAGACAAAATACACATAGCAGGAGATCAGGGGAAGTGGAAACACGTGGGAAACAGCTGATGCGAATGAACATAATAACACCACAGGGGATGTGAAACTAAACACAATGCACATGGAAACACCAGAGTCTTCACAATAAAGACGACACAACCCTGCTCATGGCCGGCTGGGCCGTCATCCGTCGCTCTGGAGCAGCTCGCGCCTTGACCTCAAACCCAGGTCGAGCAGGTTCCCCTGGCACATGGACCTCCGTCTCCCCACACGGTTCCTCCACCGCTCCCGGCTGGAGCAGCCTTTCATACGGCAGCTCATCCCCCTCCAGCAGGCACGGGCCGTCTCGCCCCTCATCCACTTCTGGCTGGAGCTGCTCCTCCACCGCTCCACCACTCCCGACAGAAGTAGCCCTTCACCCGGCTGTTACCCCTCTTCCTGCCAGCGCGGACCCCCGTGCGCCTCGTCCACCACCTCTGGCTGCCGAGGTGGCCCACACGGCTCCTCCACCGCTTCCCCACAACCAGGTTCCACTGGTGGGGTTAGCAGCAGCGGTGTCGACTACGCCTGCAGCAGCATCGCAGCTCCACGATTTGCCCCAGATGGCGCTCAGCCTGGTCCCGCAACTATTGCTGCTGGCGGCGTGCCTCCGCCGCCTTCTCCCGCTGGTTGGCTGCCATTTCGGCCACCATTTGGGCCAGTTCCCCCCTTTCCTGGCTCTGGCTTGTGCTTCATTGTGCTGCGTCCTGAGATTTTGGCACCACTGTGGTGTGATTGAGACACGGCAGGTCCAGAGTTTGTTATTCAGAGCCATCTTTATTCATTCTGCGGCTGCAGCTCTCATCTGGCGTCTGCACATACATCACACCACAGTACACAACTGGTTGCCACTCTGCCCAACCCCTGATTCCCCATGTTTTAACATGGCCGGCGTGATGATGGATGCCGTGCAGTTGCATCCGCACGGCACCGCCAACCACGCATCACTGCAATGACAGATTAAGACAATCAGACTTAACATGACAAGGAAGACTAACACACAGGAGGTGATGACACAAAGGGATATAAGAAGCAGAACTAAAACAGCAACCTAGGGAAAATGGAATGAGCTGAACTTAAACATAAACCATCAAAATATCCAAACTCAGAGCACTGGGTCAACGACCCAAGATCGTGACATCATCACTCATTTCGAATTTGATGCCAGCAACACGTTCCCAAAAGCTGGGACAGGGCAACATTAGACTGGGGAAGTTGAGGAATGTTCAAGAAACACCTGTTTTGAACATTCCACAGGTGAACAGGTCAATTGGAAACAGGTGTTTGTCATGACTGGGTATAAAACGACCTTCGATCTCTAAGGTAGCACTACATTAAAAACCGACATCATTCTTTAAAGGATATTACCATGTGGGCTCAGGAATAGTTTCAGAAAACCATTGTTAGTTAACACAGTTTGTCTAACAGGTGCAAGTTACACCTCTACCATACAAACAACACCCAGAAATGTCGTCGGCTTCTCTGGGCCCGAGCTCATCTGAGCTGGACTGACAAAAAGTGGAAAAGCGTGCTGTGGTCTGACAAGTTCACATTTCAAATTGTTTTTGGAAATCATGGATGTTGTGTCCTCCGGGGCAAAGAGGAAAACAACCATCCGGATTGTTATCGGCACAAAGTTCAAAAGCCAGCATCTGTGATGGTATGGGGTGTGCGTTTGCCCATGGCATAGGTAACTTGCACATTTGTGAAGGCACCATTAATGCTGAAAGGTACATACAGGTTTTGGAGCAACATATGCTCCCATCCAAGCAAGGTCTATTTCAGGGACGTCCCTGCTTACTTCAGAAGGTTACAATACGACAACCGAGACCCTGGACTGTTGAGCAACTGAAATTGTACATCAAGCAAGAATGGAAAAAAATCCACCTATGCAGCTTTAACAATTAGTATCCTCTGTTCCCAAACGCTTATTGGTATTGTTAAAAGAAAAGGTGACATAACACAGTGGTAAACATGCCCCTGTCCCAGCTTTTTTGGAATGTGTTGAATTCATCAAATTCAAAATGAGTGAAGATTTGCAAAACAACAGATAACTAGTCTTTGTAGTGTATTCAGCTGAATATACTCGAGGTTGAAAAGGATTTGCAAATCATTATATTCTGTTTTTATTTAAGTTCTACACAACATCCCAACTTCATTGGAATTGGCGTTGTACATCCCCAGAGGTTATTGAGAATGTCCAAGCTAAGATCCTGAAGGAATTGCAAATAGAAACAAACTATTGGCTGTTAACCAACGTACATAGTAATCTTCTCGTCGTGTTCGGGTCAAATCTGACCGATTTAAGACTTAACACACTCATAAATATTGTCTCAAGGCCTTATTGTCTCAAAGCCTTATGATATCCTCCACACTATGCACTTGAACATATAATAGTGATGATTACCTCTTTCATTGAATTTTGAGTGTTTTAATCAACCTTGTTACACCTGTAGTGTTCCCAGTCAAAAGTGACGACCATAGAATATGAATGGGAATGCACGCATTCACTCACTCACTCACTGACTGAATGACCCACTGAGTGGGTCATTCAGGACAGGACAACCACCTCCAGCTGAACGTCAGCAAGACCAAGGAGCTGGTGGTGGACTTCAGAAGGAGTCAGCACAGAGACTACAAGCCCATTTTCATCAATGGAGCTCCAGTGGAGAGGGTGCAGTCCTTCAAATATCTTGGCGTCCACATCTCCTCAGACCTGACATGGGCTGCCCACATTCAGGTCCAGACCAAGAAGGCTAGGCAGCGCCTGTATCACCTCCGACAACTAAGGAAGTTCAGCGTCTCTCCAAAGATCCTCAGGATCTGTCACGCCCGGTGTGGCAGGCGTGTGGAGTTTGTAGAGAGGACCCAAAAGGCGGCAGCTCTGGTGCAGGTGAGTATTTATTTACAGGAGTGGGTACAAACAGCAATGGCGGGTGAACATGAAACCGGAGAACCTAAACTGGGTAAAACTAACAAAACAAACCAGAAACGAAGGTGCAGGAAGGTCCGGGGAAATACAAACGGAGAGACGCAGGGAGACTGAGGGGAAACAACACAGACGAACCAGCAACGAGGACGAGTGAACACACACAATAAATACACACCGGTAATCAGGGGATGGGAAACAGGAGGAACACACCTGGGAGACATAACAGCTGACGAGGTGGGGGGGACGTAAACAGGACACACTGACATAAGACACAGACCGTCACAATAAAACAGGAACTACACATACAAGGACACACACGGCCGAACAGAGTAAACACTAAACAGAAGAAGAACAGAACCAAAATCACACTAAATAGAAAAACACAAGACGCTGGGTCACACGGACCCAGGATCATGACAGTACCCCCCCATCAAAGGCTGGCCCCAGACAGCCCAACAAGAAAACAAAACAGCCAGAAAAAACAGAAAACAACCCGACCAGGATGGGCGGTGGGGGTCCAGGACGGAGGGCTCGGAGCAAAACAAAACAGGTGCACTAGACAGCAATAAACAAAACACGAGTCCCAAAACCAAAAGAAAAGAAACACCCCAGAGCACAAGAAAACAAAAGTCCAAAGCAGAACAGTTCAGGGGGCCGGCCAGGGGCCGACAGCACCGGAGCCCCAAGAGTTCAGGGGGCCGGCCGTGCGGAAGGCACCGGCGGCCACGTGGAAGCAGTTCAGGGGGCCGGCCGTGCGGAAGGCAGCGGCGGCCACGTGGAAGCAGTTCAGGGGGCCAGCCGTGAGGACAGCAACGGCGGCGACTCAGGCGAAGGTGGTCCGGGGGCCGGCCGTGCGGAAGGCAACGGCGGCGACTCAGGCGAAGGTGGTCCGGGGGCCGGCCGTGCGGAAGGCAACGGCGGCGACTCAGGCGAAGGTGGTCCGGGGGCCGCCCACGACAGCGCCGCCTGGCCAGTGGCCTGAAAAGTGGCCGGTTAGCTGCGGCGCCAGACGAGGCTGGGCCAAGTGACGCCGAAGGCGAAGGCACGGAGGCTGGGCCAGACGAGGCTGAAGGCACCGAGGCTGGGCCAGACGAGGCTGAAGGCACGGAGGCTGGGCCAGACGGGGCTGAAGGCACCGAGGCTGGGCCAGACGGGGCTGAAGGCACCGAGGCTGGGCCAGACGGGGCTGAAGACTCGGAGGCTGGACCAGACGGGGCTGAAGACTCGGAGGCTGGACCAGACAGGGCGGCAGCAGGCGAGGGTGAAGACCCGGAGGCTGCTGCAGGCGAGGGTGAAGACCCGGAGGCTGCAGCTGGCAAGAATGAAGAGGCTGCAGCTGGCGAGAATGAAGAGGCTGCAGCTGGCGGCGTGGAAGCCGGAGACGGAGGCGCTGCAAGCGGCGGCGTGGAAGCCGGAGACGGAGGCGCTGCAGCTGGCGGCGGCGTGGGAGCCGGAGACGGAGGCGCTGCCGCTGGCGGCGGCATGGGAGCTGGAGACGGAGGGGCTGCAGCTGGCGGCGGCGTGGGAGCCGGAGACCGACGGGCTGCAGCAGGCGACGGCGTGGGAGCCGGAGACGGAGGCGCTGCAGCAGGCGACGGCGTGGGAGCCGGAGACGGAGGCGCTGCAGGCGGCGGCGTGGAAGCCGGAGACGGAGGCGCTGCAACAGGCTGGACGGATCCCTTGGACCCTCCAGCGGAGACAGGAGACGAAGGCCGGAGCGGTCCCTCGGACCCTCCAGCGGAGACAAGAGACGAAGGCCGGGCGGTCCTCGGACCCTCCAGCGGAGACAGGAGACGAAGGCCGGAGCGGTCCCTCGGACCCTCCAGCGGAGACAGGAGACGAAGGCCGGAGCGGTCCCTCGGACCCTCCAGCGGAGACACGAGACGAAGGCCGGAGCGGTCCCACGGACCCTCCAGCAGAAGCCATAACTAAGCCAGCAGTCACGGAGGCTACTAGCTGACACAAAGGCGACTGGCAATGCACTGAGCACTGGCTCTGCCCAGGCAACGTTGACATGGTGTGGTTCTCAGGGGGCTGCTTAAACTTCAGGGGTCCAGAATCAGCTGGGGACTGAGACCTAGCCTCTGGGGAAGCCTTGGAGTGGCAAACTGTGCCAATGGCGGTTAAACCGTGAAACGCACCCTGAGTAGATATAAGACTTTCTCCCTGCATGGAGTGAATGAGTGATCCTGGTAATACGGGAAGCACAGGAGACTGCACTGAGGGTGACACAGGAGACTGCACTACAGGCGGCCCTGGAGACTGAACTACAGGTAGCACTGGAAGCACTGGAGACTGAACTACAGGTGGCACTGGAAGCACTGGAGACTGCACTACAGGTGGCACTGGAAGCACTGGAGACTGCACTACAGGTGGCACTGGAACCACTGGAGACTGCACTACAGGTGGCACTGGAAGCACTGGAGACTGAACTACAGGTAACACTGGAGGCTCTGGAAACTGAGCTGCGAGTGGCTGCGGGGCAGGTAACTGAGCTGCGAGTGGCTGCGGGGCAGCTAGCTGAGCTGCGAGTGGCTGCGGGGCAGCTAGCTGAGCTGCGAGTGGCTGCGGGGCAGCGAGCTGAGCAGCGAGTGGCTGCGGGGCAGCTAACTGAGCTGCGAGTGGCTGCGGGGCAGCTAACTGAGCAGCGAGTGGCTGCGGGGCAGCTAGCTGAGCTGCGAGTGGCTGCGGGGCAGCTAGCTGAGCAGCGAGTGGCTGCGGGGCAGCTAGCTGAGCAGAGAGCTGCAGAGCAAGCGACGAGCTGTTCCCATCATTATCTGCCGCACAGAACACAGCCCCTGAATGAACAGTCAAACAGTCCGAAAACGGAAAAGAGTCCTCACTCACCACAGCCGGCGAATTAGAAGTCCGAACGTCCGGCTGTGGGGTGGTGCGCCGCGCGCGATCGGGCGCTTCCTCCCGCAGATGGCTCCGGCGGGCGGGCAAGACCACATCCGGCGAGTCGGGCAGCGAGGCAGGAGTGTCTGAGAGAAGGTGAGGTCTGTGCCGGAGAAAAGCCTGCATGGTCGGAGGAAGAGATTCCAAAAGCCATGGCAGGCCAGAAAAGAGCCGTTGTAGCCGGCTTTCAACAGCGCGGCGAAGCTCGTATGGAGGGTTCTCCAGCCATATCCCGAGGAGGATCTCCACATTATAGGTGATGTCATCTTGGAGCTCCTCGGACGGATTGAATGCCGCAGCGTCCATGGTGGCTGGTTCGTACTGTCACGCCCGGTGTGGCAGGCGTGTGGAGTTTGTAGAGAGGACCCAAAAGGCGGTAGCTCTGGTGCAGGTGAGTATTTATTTACAGGAGTGGGTACAAACAGCAATGGCGGGTGAACATGAAACCGGAGAACCTAAACTGGGTAAAACTAACAAAACAAACCAGAAACGAAGGTGCAGGAAGGTCCGGGGAAATACAAACGGAGAGACGCAGGGAGACTGAGGGGAAACAACACAGACGAACCAGCAACGAGGACGAGTGAACACACACAATAAATACACACCGGTAATCAGGGGGATGGGAAACAGGAGGGAACACACCTGGGAGACATAACAGCTGACGAGGTGGGGGAACGTAAACAGGACACACTGACATAAGACACAGACCGTCACAATAAAACAGGAACTACACATACAAGGACACACATGGCCGAACAGAGTAAACACTAAACAGAAGAAGAACAGAACCAAAATCACACTAAATAGAAAAACACAAGACGCTGGGTCACACGGACCCAGGATCATGACACGATCTTCTATACAGGCGCTGTGGAGAGCATCCTCACACAGAACATGACAGCGTGGTTTGGGAACAGCTGTGTGAAGGACCAAAAAGCTCTCCAGAGAGTGATCCGTACAGCAGAACGCTGCTGCAGGATTGCTCTCCCCCCACTTCAGGACACCTACACCAGGAGATGCTGGACTAGAGCAACGCAGATACTGAAGGACCCGTCCCATCCTGGCAACAAACTGTTCCAACTTCTACAATCTGGTAGAAGGTTCCGCATCATCCGGGCAAGGACAGAGAGACTCAAGAAGAGCTTCTATCCTCAAGCCATCCGGACCCTAAACCAAAAGACCCCCCCCCCCACACACACACACACTCGCCATCTCACATCATCTATAATTGACTGAGACTCTCCTCCAGACACTCATTTCCTTTAACTTTAAATATGTTTATAGTGTCCATTCTGTAAAATAGTCAGATGTCTATTCATATTAATGTACAGAATTCACCTGCTTGCTGCTTCTACTGCACATTCACCCAATGTATATACTATATATACATATATATATATATATTTATAATGTTATTCCTCTACCCCCCCATGTTTTTCCACATGTCGAGGAGCATGTCAGGATACATTTCACTGTGTGTTATACTTGTATAACTATGCATGTGACAAATAAAGAACCTTGAACCTTGAACCTTGAGTGACCCACTGAACAACCAAATGAAAGACCCACTGGACGACCTATTGAACAACCCACTGAAAAACCCACTGAACAACCAGTGAACGACTACTAAAGAACCCACTGAAAAACCCACTGAACTGAATTTGGTGGTTAAAAATGTCTTTTGTATTAATTTAAAGAGCAGTTAAAACAGACCAGTGAATTTTGACCGGGAACACTAAAGTAAGGGGCAGGAGGTGAACATGACCGGACGGTGGAAAGGAAAAGTAAAAAGCCTGTAGTGACAGATGTAGCTATACCAAGTGATAGCAACATCAGGAAAAAGGAAGACTAAAGCTACGGAAATACCAAAGGCAGAGCTGGAAAAGATAGGGAGAGTGAAGGCAGCTATTATAAAGCTGGCGCTCCACAGGCTAGAGTACAATGGGAACAGTAGTAAGCAGCATTTGAAACAATGAGCCAACCCTGGCAGAAAAGAGCAGTGAAACTGAACTAGTTTACACCTAGTGACCTGCAATAGCAAATGCACTTTCTGAGCTGAGGATGAAGACTGTGCCTAGACTCAAGGTAACGATCAACCAAGATGCTATTTTCCCACATTTGCAGATGTGAACAGTGCTCTATGTATCATCTCTACTACCAGCGTCACTGAAACCAATGAGCTCATATTCGTCACTTCCACAGTAATCCTAGAAGCACTTAGGTCAAGCATGCAAGTAGAGTAAGCCCCCCATGGAGAAGAAGGCTGTAAGCTAAAATCAGGGAATCCTAAATGAATGTACACCAGTTAACTCAGGTGCAGAAAGCATGTCATGAGAGACAGGTCCGGGATCAAAAAGAGATACGACAAGATGTTCATAACTGAGGCTCTTGAAATCACTAAATAATGGTTTACAGCTCGTTCTGCTAGGGTGAAGAGAAACTCCAGAAAACCAGAGGCAGAGTACAAGAAAGCCTATGGCTCAATTTCCCAAACATACTGGATACTGGAATGCTTGGCAATGTACAAGACTAATAGTGGACTAATTGCATTGATCAGTACCTTAGGCAGGCATGAGAATAGTCCTCCACGGTGAATTTGAAACTTTGTAAAAGATTTTGAAGATTGTAGTTAGTGATCTGGAATGTCTTGCTGTTTATGTGGACAATGTACTTGCACAATCATTCTTTTATTGAACATCTCTTTGTAGACTGAATGACCATTAACTTGACAAAATATGGGTTTACCTGTGTGAAAGCAACACACATTGGACATTTATGGACCAGAGTCAGATGCAGCCAGTACAAGCAAAAGTGTTGAGTATGGAACTCTTCGCTGTGACAAAAAACATAAAAGTAGCTGATGCATTTCCAAGGTATGTGTGGTCAGTACAGCACTGAAATAAAACACAAGGTATAGCAGATCATCATAAATGCCCACAGTGAACTCACTGGCTGGACACATCAATTGTACACAGCTTGTACAGTCAACTAGAAGAAGCTGAGCAATGCCATTTTAGACCTCCTCCTCTCTGGAGAATGAGTCAACCTGATAAAACCTTCTCAAGACTCACATAATTCATTATGTATATGTGGTTCGTGAATGATAAAGATATAATTCAAGTTCAGATATCTTTATGAACAGGACACACAACACAGGGTTTATGTTACTGTAATTTTGTTTAGTTTGGTTTGGTTTTTTTAAATTTTTTTTATGTAGTCTGGTTATTCAGTTTGTTTTTTTATTAAATAGTCTTTGAAGACAATAATGGATCAAGAGTTAAATTTTACATATGTAACTCTGGACTGGTATGTGGACATTAACAAGTACAGATATGTTTACTTTTTTTATTATGTTTGCATTATATAGTCTAATAATCTGCAGTAATTCTACTATTGTGTACATAATCTGGATTCATAAAAACCTCCTTGAGCCTATGTACATTTTCATTGCAGCTTTATTGCTGAACTCTGTTCTTTACAGTACAACTATTTACCCAAAACTTCTGATTGACTTTTATCTGAAAAACAAGTCAAAACATATTCAGCCTGTCTCTTTCAGTTTTTTATGTTTTACACTCTAGGTGGTTCAGAGTTCTTTCTCTTGGCTGCCATGGCCTATGACAGATATGTGGCAATATGTAAACCTCTGCAATATCATATTATCATGAGAAAAACCACTGTGAGCATTTTCCTGATCATAGCTTGGGTTGTACCTGCTTGTCATATTGGTGTCCAAGCAATAGTGAGTGCTATCATTAAACTGTGTGACTTTAATATAAAAGGAATATTTTGTAACAATGTGGTTTACACTCTTCTGTGTGAAAGATCAAGATTAATTACCATCTTTGGCTACCTAGACTAGCAATTGGTACATGGACTGTCACCTCTCTGGTGGGGAAAGAGCCTGACTTAGTGCATGAGTTTGAGAGGTACTGGCTAGATATAGTATGGGTCACCTCAATGCATGGCTTGTGCTCTAGAACCAGTCCCCTGAAGAGGACCTGGACTCTGTCACAGGCTGGAGTTGCCATTGGTGAGAGGTGGCAGGCTGGGGTGGGTATCCTTGTTTCCCTTTGGCTTGCTGCCTCAAAGTTGGGGTTTTATTCTCTCTTCTCTCTTCCTGATTTTTCTGTTTTATGTCACAATTAAACCTGGGTTTTTGGTTGCGGAACATACGGACTGTCCTGGGACGGGCATCTATGGACATGCACCAGGTAATGTAATCACTCACAGTCTCTTAGTATTCATAGTTTTTGCCTGTGGGGCCTCTTTGAAAGTGCTCCAGTCTGTGGCCTCTAAGCGTCCCTGAAGACTAGCTTTCGCACTTTCAGTTCAGGTAGGGCTTTGTCTTTAGCCTTTTGTTGTAAACTGGTTTGAGCCGGATTGGTAGGTGATCAGACTTTCCAAAGTGGGATTTTGGTTCAGCTGAAAAGGGATTTCTGATGTTGCTGTAGCAGTGGTCCAATGTTTTATTTCCCCTGATGGGGAAAGTCATAAACTGATGTCTGTTTTTCCAGAGATTGTAATGGTTAGAAAATGCTACAACTGATAGTGTAAATTGGAAAGATTGCGTAATAGAAACTTTATTCAATTGAGAGGGTGTGAAAAAAGGTGTGACGGACTTTCAGAGGAGGCTTAAGCCACCTGATAAAAACCTTCGACACACTCTGACTGCTCACTGTGTAAGTTTGAAGATGATGATGACGATGTCTTTAAATTAAAATGACACAACCCAGGGTGCTTGGTGGTGCAGTTTTGAGTCTTCTTTTTTCCACCTATACTGGTCATGTTTCCCTCTTTATATGATAAAACATAGTTTTTCAAGAATTAATGGATGAAAAAATCAATGTTACCTATATAACTCTTGATGGTTTTGTAGAAATTGACAAGTATAGATATGTTTATTTTTACATTATGTTCATAGTATATCTTCTAATAATCTGCTGTAATTCTACAATTTTGTATCTCATTTGTATTCATCAAAATCTCCATGAGCCTATGTACATTTTCATTGCAGCTTTGCTGTTGAATTGTGCTCTTTACTCTACAGTTGTTTACCCTAAATATCTCATTGACTTTTTATCTGAAAAACAGGTCATATCCTATTCGGCATGTCTTTTTCAGTATTTTCTGTTTACAGTCTAGCTGGCTCAGAGTTTTTCCTCTTGGCAGCCATGGCCTATGACAGATATGTGGCTATATGCAAACCTCTTCAATATCCAACCATCATGAGAAAAAAGACTGTGAGTATTTTCCTGTTCATAGCTTGGCTTGTGCCTGTTTTTCATATTACAATCCCAGCAATAGGGAGTGCTAAAGCTAAATTGTGTTCCTTTTATTTAAATGAAACATTTTGTAACAATAGAATTTCTACTCTTCAGTGTTTAAGATCAAAATTTATTGCTGTCTTTGGTTTCGTTTGTATGCTCGATCTTGGAATACTCCCTCTGTTATTCATACTTTACACATACACAAAAATATTCTTAATGTCTTATCGAAGTTGTAAAGAAATTAGGAAGAAAGCTGCAGAGACCTGTTTACCCCACCTGTCAGTTTTAATTAGCTTTTCCTGTTTAGGTGTCTATGATGTAGTAATAACCCGAGTGGAATCAGATTTTCCAAAAACTGCACGCTTAATAATGACATTACAACTAGCTTTGTATCATCCTTTGTTTAATCCATTTGTATATGGGCTTAAAATGAAGGAAATTTCAAACACCTGAAAAGGTTGTTTTCTCCACCCCCAAAATTTGATGCATTAATTCTGAATTGTTAAGATTCTTAAGCTATTTTTAAAATAGTTTTATTAAATATTAAAGTCCTGAACTTGATTTATTCTCTGTTTTTTTGCATCATTGTTATAAATCGATGATTCTTTGACCTTTAAACCTCACATAGACAATCTTGTGAAAAAACTCAAATTAAAATTGGGATTTTTCTTTCGAAACAAATTTTGTTTTTCCTTTGAGACAAAAAAGCGTCTTGTGAATGCTACATTTTTATCTGTTTTAGATTATGGTGATCTGCTGCATATGAATGCTTCTGCCCAGTGTCTTCAAAAGATCGATTCAGTATATCATGCTTCTTTACGGTTTATTACAAACTGTAGGGCTTTGACCCATTGTTGTGATCTGTATGTTCGTGTGGGGTGGCCTTCGTTGTCCTCCAGGAGATTTGCTCACTGGTGCATCTTTATTTATAAGGTCCTGCTTGGTCTAATGCCCACTTACATTTGTGATCTGCTCACACGGAAAAGCACTGTTTCCTATAGCTTGCGTTCAAGCGATCTTTTGTTGCTTAATGTTCCATTTGCCAGAACTGAACTGGGAAAGAGGGCTTTTAGTTATGCTGCCCCATCCACATGGAACAAGATGCAAAAAGATTGGAAGATAGCAGATCTTATTTCATTAAATGCTTTTAAGTCTAGATTGAGAGAGCCAGAGAAAATTGTTGTTTAAAATGTAATTGTTATTTTACAATATGTATGTAACTTTGTAATTTTTAACGTGTTGTCGCCTCTTAGCCAGGACTCCCTTGAAAAAGAGGTTCTTAATCTCAATGGGATTATTTTTCCTGGTTAAATAAAGGTTATAATAATAATAATAAAAAATTTAAGCTGCAGAATTTAAACCTGTTTTTACCTGTTTTTTGATCACAATTTCTCTGGTATATGTTCATTGTAACATAAATATGTTATGCTTTATATTTTGAATTACAAGAACTCAAGAGTGAAAAATCTACTAATTCCAGTAGTATAAATTAAACTGACAGGTATTATGTTAACTCTCCAAGAGAATTTTCTTCATCAGTTAACTGTATACAGCAATATTCTTACTGTAACTCAAACTAAATAAGCATTGTGGGGAGTTTCAAGATGTTTTAGTGGAGGAAATATACTACCACTAAATAAGAACTTTTATGTTTGATGACACAATTTACAAATAACAAAAGTTATTTCTTCATGGTACTTTCAGTGTTTTTACATGCTATTTAGCAATCAATAGTTTCAGCATCCGTAGAGCACAAACAGTTTGCTGCAGGTTTATTTGGATTTAAGATTCCTTAAGAGTTAAGAGCACTAGCCATAGAGGTCCATGTGAATAAGCCAAACTAAGTTTGACATTTCACTCCCACCTCTTCATCTTCAGCCAATTAAGAATTAACCTTCAACTTAGCCTAACTTGTACTGTATTTTGGACTTACAGGCCACACAGGCCTCATGTAGGTTTGAAACCAAAATCTTGATGCTTTGACAGTGTTAACAATGCACTAGAAGTACACTAGTAGAATAAGGAGAATTCAGAAAGAAATAGTAATCTCCCTTAGTAAGGTTAAGGCCTCCAGTAATAAGACCAAAATGATTTCATGACCTAATACCGAATACTAAGGTGCACTGATTTGATTGATACACTACAAAGACATGATATCTAATGTTAAAACTGATAAACTTCATTGTAGTTTTGCAAATCTTCTTTCACAGTTAGCGGAGAAGCTGACTGTGTAGAAGTGAGAAGGAGGACACAAGTGCTGACACAGAAAGAGTAAACATTATTCTAGGCTGATAAAACAGTTTAAAAAAGGCAAATATCAAACTAAACCATAACCTAAACCTAAAAGTCTAAACATTAAAAAAAAAAACCCTGCAATGTGAACGTGAACATAGAAACCTGACATGAGAAACTTGAAACACGAAAACCTGCCATGAATTTATAAACCTGGAAATATGGCAAGACATGGATACAAAGCAGACAAACAGATAAGGAATGAATCAAAAGCAGCAGACAAAATACACATAGCAGGAGATCAGGGAAGTGGAAACACGTGGGAAACAGCTGATGCGAATGAACATAATAACACCACAGGGGATGTGAAACTAAACACAATGCACATGGAAACACCAGAGTCTTCACAATAAAGACGGCACAACCCTGCTCATGGCCGGCTGGGCCGTCATCCGTCGCTCTGGAGCAGCTCGCGCCTTGACCTCAAACCCAGGTCGAGCAGGTTCCCCTGGCACATGGACCTCCGTCTCCCCACACGGTTCCTCCACCGCTCCCGGCTGGAGCAGCCTTTCATACGGCAGCTCATCCCCTCCAGCAGGCACGGGCCGTCTCGCCCCTCATCCACTTCTGGCTGGAGCTGCTCCTCCACCGCTCCACCACTCCCGACAGAAGTAGCCCTTCACCCGGCTGTTACCCCTCTTCCTGCCAGCGCGGACCCCCGTGCGCCTCGTCCACCACCTCTGGCTGCCGAGGTGGCCCACACGGCTCCTCCACCGCTTCCCCACAACCAGGTTCCACTGGTGGGGTTAGCAGCAGCGGTGTCGACTACGCCTGCAGCAGCATCGCAGCTCCACGATTTGCCCCAGATGGCGCTCAGCCTGGCCCCGCAAACTATTGCTGCTGGCGGCGTGCCTCCGCCGCCTTCTCCCGCTGGTTGGCTGCCATTTCGCCACCATTTGGGCCAGTTCCCCTTTCCTAGCTCTGGCTTGTGCTTCATTGTGCTGCGTCCTGAGATTTTGGCACCACTGTGGTGTGATTGAGACACGGCAGGTCCAGAGTTTGTTATTCAGAGCCATCTTTATTCATTCTGCGGCTGCAGCTCTCATCTGGCGTCTGCACATACATCACACCACAGTACACAACTGGTTGCCACTCTGCCCAACCCCTGATTCCCCATGTTTTAACATGGCCGGCGTGATGATGGATGCCGTGCAGTTGCATCCGCACGGCACCGCCAACCACGCATCACTGCAATGACAGATTAAGACAATCAGACTTAACATGACAAGGAAGACTAACACACAGGAGGTGATGACACAAAGGGATATAAGAAGCAGAACTAAAACAGCAACCTAGGGAAAATGGAATGAGCTGAACTTAAACATAAACCATCAAAAATATCCAAACTCAGAGCACTGGGTCAAACGACCCAAGATCGTGACATCATCACTCATTTCGAATTTGATGCCAGCAACACGTTCCCAAAAAGCTGGGACAGGGGCAACATTAGACTGGGGAAGTTGAGGAATGTTCAAGAAACACCTGTTTTGAACATTCCACAGGTGAACAGGTCAATTGGAAACAGGTGTTTGTCATGACTGGGTATAAAACGACCTTCGATCTCTAAGGTAGCACTACATTAAAAACCGACATCATTCTTTAAAGGATATTACCATGTGGGCTCAGGAATAGTTTCAGAAAACCATTGTTAGTTAACACAGTTTGTCTAACAGGTGCAAGTTACACCTCTACCATACAAACAACACCCAGAAATGTCGTCGGCTTCTCTGGGCCCGAGCTCATCTGAGCTGGACTGACAAAAAGTGGAAAAGCGTGCTGTGGTCTGACAAGTTCACATTTCAAATTGTTTTTGGAAATCATGGATGTTGTGTCCTCCGGGCAAAGAGGAAAACAACCATCCGGTTGTTATCGGCACAAAGTTCAAAAGCCAGCATCTGTGATGGTATGGGGTGTGCGTTTGCCCATGGCATAGGTAACTTGCACATTTGTGAAGGCACCATTAATGCTGAAAGGTACATACAGGTTTTGGAGCAACATATGCTCCCATCCAAGCAAGGTCTATTTCAGGGACGTCCCTGCTTACTTCAGAAGGTTACAATCACGACAACCGAGACCCTGGACTGTTGAGCAACTGAAATTGTACATCAAGCAAGAATGGAAAAAATCCACCTATGCAGCTTTAACAATTAGTGTCCTCTGTTCCCAAACGCTTATTGGTATTGTTAAAAGAAAAGGTGACATAACACAGTGGTAAACATGCCCCTGTCCCAGCTTTTTTGGAATGTGTTGAATTCATCAAATTCAAAATGAGTGAAGATTTGCAAAACAACAGATAACTAGTCTTTGTAGTGTATTCAGCTGAATATACTCGAGGTTGAAAAGGATTTGCAAATCATTATATTCTGTTTTTATTTAAGTTCTACACAACATCCCAACTTCATTGGAATTGGCGTTGTACATCCCCAGAGGTTATTGAGAATGTCCAAGCTAAGATCCTGAAGGAATTGCAAATAGAAACAGACAAACTATTGGCTGTTAACCAACGTACATAGTAATCTTCTCGTCGTGTTCGGGTCAAATCTGACCGATTTAAGACTTAACACACTCATAAATATTGTCTCAAGGCCTTATTATCTCAAAGCCTTATGATATCCTCCACACTATGCACTTGAACATATAAAAGTGATGATTACCTCTTTCATTGAATTTTGAGTGTTTTAATCAACCTTGTTACACCTGTAGTGTTCCCAGTCAAAAGTGACGGCCATAGAATATGAATGGGAATGCACGCATTCACTCACTCACTCACTGACTGAATGACCCACTGAGTGGGTCATTCAGGACAGGACAACCACCTCCAGCTGAACGTCAGCAAGACCAAGGAGCTGGTGGTGGACTTCAGAAGGAGTCAGCACAGAGACTACAAGCCCATTTTCATCAATGGAGCTCCAGTGGAGAGGGTGCAGTCCTTCAAATATCTTGGCGTCCACATCTCCTCAGACCTGACATGGGCTGCCCACATTCAGGTCCAGACCAAGAAGGCTAGGCAGCGCCTGTATCACCTCCGACAACTAAGGAAGTTCAGCGTCTCTCCAAAGATCCTCAGGATCTGTCACGCCCGTGTGGCAGGCGTGTGGAGTTTGTAGAGAGGACCCAAAAGGCGGCAGCTCTGGTGCAGGTGAGTATTTATTTACAGGAGTGGGTACAAACAGCAATGGCGGGTGAACATGAAACCGGAGAACCTAAACTGGGTAAAACTAACAAAACAAACCAGAAACGAAGGTGCAGGAAGGTCCGGGGGAAATACAAGCGGAGAGCAGGGGGAGACTGAGGGAAACAACACAGACGAGACCAGCAACGAGGACGAGTGAACACACACAATAAATACACACCGGTAATCAGGGGATGGGAAACAGGAGGAACACACCTGGGAGACATAACAGCTGACGAGGTGGGGGAACGTAAACAGGACACACTGACATAAGACACAGACCGTCACAATAAAACAGGAACTACACATACAAGGACACACACGGCCGAACAGAGTAAACACTAAACAGAAGAAGAACAGAACCAAAATCACACTAAATAGAAAAACACAAGACGCTGGGTCACACGGACCCAGGATCATGACAGTACCCCCATCAAAGGCTGGCCCCAGACAGCCCAACAAGAAAAACAAAACAGCCAGAAAAAACAGAAAACAACCCGACCAGGATGGGCGGTGGGGGTCAGGACGGAGGGCTCGGAGCAAAACAAAACAGGTGCACTAGACAGCAATAAACAAAACACGAGTCCCAAAACCAAAAAAAAGAAACACCCCAGAGCACAAGAAAACAAAAGTCCAAAGCAGAACAGTTCAGGGGCGGCCAGGGGCCGACAGCACGAGCCCCAAGAGTTCAGGGGCCGGCCGTGCGGAAGGCACCGGCGGCCACGTGGAAGCAGTTCAGGGGGCCGGCCGTGCGGAAGGCAGCGGCGGCCACGTGGAAGAAGTTCAGGGGCCGGCCGTGAGGACAGCAACGGCGGCGACTCAGGCGAAAGGTGGTCCGGGGGCGGGCGTGCGGCGGAAGGCAACGGCGGCGACTCAGGCGAGGTGGTCGGGGGCGGCCGTGCGGAAGGCAACGGCGGCGACTCAGGCGAAAAGGTGGTCGGGGCGGCCGTGCGGAAGGCAACGGCGGCGACTCAGGCGAGCGGTGGTCGGGGCCGGCCGTGCGGAAGGCAACGGCGGCGACTCAGGCGAAAGGTGGTCCGGGGCGGCCGTGCGGAAGGCAACGGCGGCGACTCAGGCGAAGGGTGGTCCGGGGCGGCCGTGCGGAAGGCAACGGCGGCGACTCAGGCGAAGGGTGGTCCGGGGGCCGCCCACGACAGCGCCGCCTGGCCAGTGGCCTGAAAAGTGGCTGGTTAGCTGTGGCGCCAGGCGAGGCTGGGCCAAGTGGCGCCCGGAGGCGAAGGCACGGAGGCTGGGCCAGGCGAGGCTGAAGGCACGGAGGCTGGGCCAGACGAGGCTGAAGGCACGGAGGCTGGGCCAGACGGGGCTGAAGGCACCGAGGCTGGGCCAGACGGGGCTGAAGGCACCGAGGCTGGGCCAGACGGGGCTGAAGGCACCGAGGCTGGGCCAGACGGGGCTGAAGACTCGGAGGCTGGACCAGACGGGGCTGAAGACTCGGAGGCTGGACCAGACAGGGCGGCAGCAGGCGAGGGTGAAGACCCGGAGGCTGCTGCAGGCGAGGGTGAAGACCCGGAGGCTGCAGCTGGCGTAGCTGATGAGGCTGCAGCTGGCGAGAATGAAGAGGCTGCAGCTGGCGAGAATGAAGAGGTTGCAGCTGGCGGCGTGGAAGCCGGAGACGGAGGCGCTGCAGGCGGCGGCGTGGAAGCCGGAGACGGAGGCGCTGCAGCTGGCGGCGTGCGGCGCCGAGACGGGCGCTGCCGCTGGCGGCGGCGTG
The DNA here is from genome assembly GCF_013358895.1 of Oreochromis aureus. Lineage (NCBI taxonomy): Eukaryota > Metazoa > Chordata > Actinopteri > Cichliformes > Cichlidae > Oreochromis > Oreochromis aureus. Next base: position 28,803,806 of record NC_052957.1, read on the forward strand.
GGAGCTGGAGACGGAGGGGCTGCAGCTGGCGGCGGCGTGGGAGCCGGAGACGGACGGGCTGCAGCAGGCGGCGGCGTGGGAGCGGAGACGGGCGCTGCAGAAAGGCGGCGGCGTGGGGCCGGAGACGGAGGCGCTGCAGCAGGCGGCGGCGTGGGAGCCGGAGACGGAGGCGCTGCCGCTGGCGGCGGCGTGGGAGCTGGAGACGGAGGGGCTGCAGCTGGCGGCGGCGTGGGGCGGAGACGGACGGGCTGCAGCAGGCGGCGGCGTGGGAGCGAGAGACGGAGGCGCTGCAGAAGGCGGCGGCGTGGGAGCCGGAGACGCAGGCGCTGCAGCAGGCGGCGGCGTGGGAGCCGGAGACGGAGGCGCTGCAGGCGGCGGCGTGGAAGCCGGAGACGGGCGCTGCAACAGGCTGGGCGGATCCCTTGGACCCTCCAGCAGAGACAGGAGACGAAGGCCGGGCGGTCCCTCGGACCCTCCAGCGGAGACAGGAGACGAAGGCGGGCGGTCCCTCGGACCCTCCAGCGGAGACAGGAGGCGAAGGCCGGAGCGGTCCTCGGACCCTCCAGCGGAGACAGGAGGCGAAGGCTGGGCGGTCCCACGGACCCTCCAGCAGAAGCCATAACTAAGCCAGCAGTCATGGAGGCTACTAGCTGACACAAAGGCGACTGGCAATGCACTGAGCACTGGCTCTGCCCAGGCAACGTTGACATGGTGTGGTTCTCAGGGGCTGCTTAAACTTCAGGGGTCCAGAATCAGCTGGGGACTGAGACCTAGCCTCTGGGGAAGCCTTGGAGTGGCAAACTGTGCCAATGGCGGTTAAACCGTGAAACGCACCCTGAGTAGATATAAGACTTTCTCCCTGCATGGAGTGAATGAGTGATCCTGGTAATACGGGAAGCACAGGAGACTGCACTGAGGGTGACACAGGAGACTGCACTATAGGCGGCCCTGGAGACTGAACTACAGGTAGCACTGGAAGCACTGGAGACTGAACTACAGGTGGCACTGGAAGCACTGGAGACTGCACTACAGGTGGCACTGGAAGCACTGGAGACTGCACTACAGGTGGCACTGGAACCACTGGAGACTGCACTACAGGTGGCACTGGAAGCACTGGAGACTGAACTACAGGTAACACTGGAGGCTCTGGAAACTGAGCTGCGGTGGCTGCGGGCAGCTAGCTGAGCTGCGGTGGCTGCGGGGCAGCTAGCTGAGCTGCGAGTGGCTGCGGGCAGCTAGCTGAGCTGCGAGTGGCTGCGGGCAGCTAACTGAGCTGCGGTGGCTGCGGGCAGCTAACTGAGCTGCGGTGGCTGCGGGCAGCTAACTGAGCTGCGAGTGGCTGCGGGCAGCTAACTGAGCTGCGAGTGGCTGCGGGGCAGCTAACTGAGCTGCGAGTGGCTGCGGGGCAGCTAACTGAGCTGCGAGTGGCTGCGGGGCAGCTAACTGAGCAGAGAGCTGCAGAGCAGGCGACGAGCTGTTCCCATCATTATCTGCCGCACAGAACACAGCCCCTGAATGAACTCAAACAGTCCGAAAACGGAAAAGAGTCCTCACTCACCACAGCCGGCGAATTAGAAGTCCGAACGTCCGGCTGTGGGGTGGTGCGCCGGTGGCGCGATCGGCGTTTCCTCCCCGCAGATGGCTCCGACGGGCCGGGCAAGACCACATCCGGCGAGTCGGGCAGCGAGGCAGGAGTGTCTGAGAGAAGGTGAGATGTGTGCCGGAGAAAAGCCTGCATGGTCGGAGGAAGAGATTCCAAAAGCCATGGCAGGCCAGAAAAAGCCGTTGTAGCCGGCTTTCAACAGCGCGCTGGCTCGTATGGAGGGTTCTCCAACCATATCCCGAGGAGGATCTCCACATTATAGGTGATGTCATCTTGGAGCTCCTCGGACGGATTGAATGCCGCAGCGTCCATGGTGGCTGGTTCGTACTGTCACGCCCGGTGTGGCAGGCGTGTGGAGTTTGTAGAGAGGACCCAAAAGGCGGCAGCTCTGGTGCAGGTGAGTATTTATTTACAGGAGTGGGTACAAACAGCAATGGCGGGTGAACATGAAACCGGAGAACCTAAACTGGGTAAAACTAACAAAACAAACCAGAAACGAAGGTGCAGGAAGGTCCGGGGAAATACAAACGGAGGACGCAGGGAGACTGAGGGAAACAACACAGGCGAACCAGCAACGAGGACGAGTGAACACACACAATAAATACACACCAGTAATCAGGGGATGGGAAACAGGAGGAACACACCTGGGAGACATAACAGCTGACGAGGTGGGGAACGTAAACAGGACACACTGACATAAGACACAGACCGTCACAATAAAACAGGAACTACACATACAAGGACACACACGGGCCGAACAGAGTAAACACTAAACAGAAGAAGAACAGAACCAAAATCACACTAAATAGAAAAACACAAGACGCTGGGTCACACGGACCCAGGATCATGACAGGATCTTCTATACAGGCGCTGTGGAGAGCATCCTCACACAGAACATGACAGCGTGGTTTGGGAACAGCTGTGTGAAGGACCAAAAGCTCTCCAGAGAGTGATCCGTACAGCAGAACGCTGCTGCAGGATTGCTCTCCCCACTTCAGGACACCTACACCAGGAGATGCTGGACTAGAGCAACGCAGATACTGAAGGACCCGTCCCATCCTGGCAACAAACTGTTCCAACTTCTGCAATCTGGTAGAAGGTTCCGCATCATCCGGGCAAGGACAGAGAGACTCAAGAAGAGCTTCTATCCTCAAGCCATCCGGACCCTAAACCAAAAGACACCCCCCACACACACACACACCCGCCATCTCACATCATCTATAATTGACTGAGACTCTCCTCCAGACACTCATTTCCTTTAACTTTAAATATGTTTATAGTGTCCATTCTGTAAAATAGTCAGATGTCTATTCATATTAATGTACAGAATTCACCTGCTTGCTGCTTCTACTGCACATTCACCCAATGTATATACTATATATACATATATATATATTTATAATGTTATTCCTCTACCTCCCCCATGTTTTTCCACATGTCGAGGAGCATGTCAGGATACATTTCACTGTGTGTTATACTTGTATAACTATGCATGTGACAAATAAAGAACCTTGAACCTTGAACCTTGAGTGACCCACTGAACAACCAAATGAAAGACCCACTGAACGATCTACTGAACGACCCACTGAAAAACCCACTGAACAACCAGTGAACGACTACTAAAGAACCCACTGAAAAACCCACTGAATGACCCACTGAACTGAATTTGGTGGTTAAAAATGTCTTTTGTATTAATTTAAAGAGCAGTTAAAACAGACCAGTGAATTTTGACCGGGAACACTAAAGTAAGGGGCAGGAGGTGAACATGACCGGACGGTGGAAAGGAAAAGTAAAAAGCCTGTAGTGACAGATGTAGCTATACCAAGTGATAGCAACATCAGGAAAAAGGAAGACTAAAGCTACGGAAATACCAAAGGCAGAGCTGGAAAAGATAGGGAGAGTGAAGGCAGCTATTATAAAAGCTGGCGCTCCACAGGCTAGAGTACAATGGGAACAGTAGTAAGCAGCATTTGAAACAATGAGCCAACCCTGGCAGAAAAGAGCAGTGAAACTGAACTAGATTACACCTAGTGACCTGCAATAGCAAATGCACTTTCTGAGCTGAGGATGAAGACTGTGCCTAGACTCAAGGTAACGATCAACCAAGATGCTATTTTCCCACATTTGCAGATGTGAACAGTGCTCTATGTATCATCTCTACTACCAGCGTCACTGAAACCAATGAGCTCATATTCGTCACTTCCACAGTAATCCTAGAAGCACTTGGGTCAAGCATGCAAGTAGAGTAAGCCCCCCATGGAGAAGAAGGCTGTAAGCTAAAATCAGGGAATCCTAAATGAATGTACACCAGTTAACTCAGGTGCAGAAAGCATGTCATGAGAGACAGGTCCGGGATCAAAAGAGATACGACAAGATGTTCATAACTGAGGCTCTTGAAATCACTAAATAATGGTTTACAGCTCGTTCTGCTAGGGTGAAGAGAAACTCCAGAAAACCAGAGGCAGAGTACAAGAAAGCCTATGGCTCAATTTCCCAAACATACTGGATACTGGAATGCTTGGCAATGTACAAGACTAATAGTGGACTAATTGCATTGATCAGTACCTTAGGCAGGCATGAGAATAGTCCTCCACGGTGAATTTGAAACTTTGTAAAAGATTTTGAAGATTGTAGTTAGTGATCTGGAATGTCTTGCTGTTTATGTGGACAATGTACTTGCACAATCATTCTTTTATTGAACATCTCTTTGTAGACTGAATGACCATTAACTTGACAAAATATGGGTTTACCTGTGTGAAAGCAACACACATTGGACATTTATGGACCAGAGTCAGATGCAGCCAGTACAAGCAAAAGTGTTGAGTATGGAACTCTTCGCTGTGACAAAAACATAAAAGTAGCTGATGCATTTCCAAGGTATGTGTGGTCAGTACAGCACTGAAATAAAACACAAGGTATAGCAGATCATAAATGCCCACAGTGAACTCACTGGCTGGACACATCAATTGTACACAGCTTGTACAGTCAACTAGAAGAAGCTGAGCAATGCCATTTTAGACCTCCTCCTCTCTGGAGAATGAGTCAACCTGATAAAAACCTTCTCAAGACTCACATAATTCATTATGTATATGTGGTTCGTGAATGATAAAGATATAATTCAAGTTCAGATATCTTTATGAACAGGACACACAACACAGGGTTTATGTTACTGTAATTTTGTTTAGTTTGGTTTGGTTTTTTAAATTTTTTTTATGTAGTCTGGTTATTCAGTTTATTTTTTTTATTAAATAGTCTTTGAAGACAATAATGGATCAAGAGTTAAATTTTACATATGTAACTCTGGACTGGTATGTGGACATTAACAAGTACAGATATGTTTACTTTTTTATTATGTTTGCATTATATAGTCTAATAATCTGCACCAATTCTACTATTGTGTACATAATCTGGATTCATAAAAACCTTCATGAGCCTATGTACATTTTCATTGCAGCTTTATTGCTGAACTCTGTTCTTTACAGTACAACTATTTACCCAAAACTTCTGATTGACTTTTATCTGAAAAACAAGTCACAACATATTCAGCCTGTCTCTTTCAGTTTTTTATGTTTTACACTCTAGGTGGTTCAGAGTTCTTTCTCTTGGCTGCCATGGCCTATGACAGATATGTGGCAATATGTATACCTCTGCAATATCATATTATCATGAGAAAAACCACTGTGAGCATTTTCCTGATCATAGCTTGGGTTGTACCTGCTTGTCATATTGGTGTCCAAGCAATAGGGAGTGCTAACATTAAACTGTGTGACTTTAATATAAAAGGAATATTTTGTAACAATGCGGTTTACACTCTTCTGTGTGAAAGATCAAGATTAATTACCATCTTTGGCTACCTAGACTAGCAATTGGTACATGGACTGTCACCTCTCTGGTGGGGAAAGAGCCTGACTTACTGCATGAGTTTGAGAGGTACTGGCTAGATATAGTATGGGTCACCTCAATGCATGGCTTGTGCTCTAGAACCAGTCCCCTGAAGAGGACCTGGACTCTGTCACAGGCTGGAGTTGCCATTGGTGAGAGGTGGCAGGCTGGGGTGGGTATCCTTGTTCCCCTTTGGCTTGCTGCCTCAAAGTTGGGGTTTTATTCTCTCTTCTCTCTTCCTGATTTTTCTGTTTTATGTCACAATTAAACCTGGGTTTTTGGTTGCGGAACATACGGACTGTCCTGGGACAGGCATCTATGGACATGCACCAGGTAATGTAATCACTCACAGTCTCTTTGTATTCATAGTTTTTGCCTGTGGGGCCTCTTTGAAAGTGCTCCAGTCTGTGGCCTCTAAGCATCCCTGAAGACTAGCTTTCGCACTTTCAGTTCAGGTAGGGCTTTGTCTTTAGCCTTTTGTTGTTTGAGCCGGATTGGTAGGTGATCAGACTTTCCAAAGTGGGATTTTGGTTCAGCTGAAAAGGGATTTCTGATGTTGCTGTAGCAGTGGTCCAATGTTTTATTTCCCCTGATGGGGAAAGTCATTGTGATGAGATTTTTTAGGATTTTGGGATTTTTATTATGTTATGCTTAAAAGTACGTTTCATTATCTAAATGTGTTTGCTCTTTTCAGTATTCAGCTTAAACTCTGCAACTCTGTGCAGACTCCTAAATGGGGAAGTTACACAGGAAGCCTGCAGTTCTATTTTCTCTCTTCCTGTATGTGCTCTCTGAATAAAGACTCTTTCTTTTTATTGCACAGTGCGAGTCTCCCTGAGTCTCGACCGTGTACACGTTAAACCTGTCCGAGCGTTTTATTCCGACCTGAGTTGCAATACAGGAAAACTCCTGACATTTCTTGGTCCTTCGAGCTGGATGGGACACAGCATTTTTGTGTGACCCCACAGGAAAGCCTCATCGAGTCCTGCCGTCGTGAGAAGCCCGCGCTGAAGTCTGTCGACTGCTCCTGTCTAGGTACAGGATAGAGTCCAGAGACGTGAATTCGGGTTCTGGCCGGCGTTCTTATAAGTGGTCCACGGCGGTGGGGGTCGATGAGGTAGACCTGAGAGACCGGCAGCAACCAGGTGAATATTAACACTCTGAGACACCTCGCGTAAAACGTTTTAAAATAAAATAGAGCTCGTCTGGGACTGGCAGCTCCCCCGTAGTGGGTAAAGGTAGCGCGCGTATAAAAGTATTGTTTTGTTTTGTATTGTTTTATTTTTGTTGGTGGAATAAGTTGATTTTACAGCACAATAAGGAGGCTGAACTATTCCACTGTTTTGTTTGCTGTTGGCTACCCAAGTACTGGTGAAAAGAGAGAAACAGGTCATGTTGACACCGCTTTCAAGAATAGCTTGAAAGTAGAAGGCCGTGTCAACTACCTCTCTCGATTCTCGTGCCAGAGAAGGTGCCGCAGTTGTGTAGTTGTAAAGTATTAAAATTAAAAGGATTAAAATGGGTAATGAAGCTTCAAAACTCACTGCTGACGAGCAGTGGTTAATAAAGAAATGTCCAGGTGCCGGACAAATTAGTGCATATAGATGGAGAAATCTAAAGAAAACTAAATGTCCCACGTGGGAGGGAAAATGCATTAACTAAATTATAAGAAACCCTCCAAGCAGAAATAAATACTGCAAAGGAAGCTAAAAAGAAATCAAAGCATACACAAGAGTTGTAATATTTTAAAGCATGGAAAGAAGAATGAAGTGGAATAAACAAAAGGTTAAATTAAGGTTAACTTAAATTAAAGCAAAGCTTATCTAGTGATAAGCATGATAATAGGAGATAATAGGAAGGTTAACAACCTGTAAACTGGTATTAACAATGAAACAAAATTGGGAAGACAACCGTGCCTAGAATGAATAGAATGCATGAAACCAGATAATTCACACGAAAATATATCAAATAAAAAAGAGAGATGCATAAGGTATATTAAGGCTGTGTCATTGTTCAGCCAAGGAAAAGGAAAATGTCTCCAGCTTGGGAAGGTGTGAAGCTGCAGATTCACACAGACCCGTGATGGATACATAATAAAATATAAACTAATATACTATTGTATATTAGTAGTAAAGTAGTGAAGTAGTGTATTGTGATATACTATTGCTGTTATAAAAAAGGAAAAACAATACAATGATAACATTAATAATGACATACTAATAAGAAGAGGCACCTCAGTCAGTTATGATGTGAGGTGGAAGATTGTTAAAAGTAGTCTGATTCAAGCTTAAGGTTTGCTCAAACTCAGTACAATGATATATGAGATGAAGAAAATAAGGAAATAACTACACTAATCAGGTACATAGAGACACTTGACCTGCTTGTAAACCTGTCATCTTAGATGAGACTTTGTTAAGATGAAGACCTATACTAACAACTAATGAGATGCTGAATTAAATATGTGGACACTACCAAGCTAATGAGGAGCGGTGACGCGCATGGAGATGCTGGTTTTGCTCACTACAGTTGTATAAATAGAGTTTGAATTCTGTGGATGTACAGTGAGTGACCTCTATATATCTTGAAAAGCATATCTGAAATACTCGTATGGAAGCATATTTGAGTGATTTTGACTTTGAGTAGTAGGTTTTGAGTGATTGGGTGCGATCTGTACAAACATAATAAAGAATTAGTAAGTATAACACTACAAAGGTTCATAGTGGAGTGAGTGAACAAGTGGAGGTTTAATTTAGCAGAATTAAAGAGGTTTTATAGACTATGAATACAAAGAGAAACAAAAGAGTTCGATTAGTCTGCAGAAACAGGAAATATGTGGTGTGTCAAGACAGCTCACAGAGAGAAACAGAACTCTATGAATAGAATGAATAGACAACACACACTCAAATTGTTATATGTGAAATTATTTCTGGAAAGGGTCAGAGGAGATAATTTGAACTTAGAACTCAGTGATATGATGCGTGAATTAAACCTTATGGCAATAAATACTTGCAATGAAGAAAGCAGCTTACACTCAATTAATATGAACGCAAAGCCTTGATGCCATAGGCAATTTGTTTTATTTTTGTTTGTTTGTTTTGTAAGTTTGGAAAACAAATTTGTGATCATACTTGTGGATCACAGTGACATATAATGGTTAGGCACATGATTTAACAATGACGAGTTTTAGAGCTGTGAGCTATGAGCTATAAGCAATGCAAAGTTTTTCCTAACTTAAAAGTTTGAAATATGTAAGATGTATGGCTTCTTTGAGAAATAGGAATTGCCTAAAATGCCTTAAGTCAAAATGCAGTGTTGCATCTACAAAGAAGAAAGCGGAAGAAGCATTCAGTAACTTGAAGCTGGTTTCAGTGATGTTTTTGTAGACGGTTCAGCGTTTAAGAGTAGCCTAGGACGAAACTGTGTAGGCTATGCAGTAACCACAGCAGATAGAGTTGTAGAAGCAAAACCGTTGACATCCTCACACACATGAGCCAAGATATAAATATATACACTGACAGACAGTATGTTTTTTTCAGCTGTGCAACACTTTGAGATCTTCTAAAGACACTATTAGAAGTAATTATATTGCCAAAACAGTTAGCATTTTGTAAATGTGCTGCACACCAGAAAGGCTGCTCAGAGGTCACTAAAGGCAATAACTTTGCAGATCAAGCAGCAAAAGCAGCAGCACAACAAACTATAGACACATTAATGTCTGACTCCTCAATGCAAATACCACTTGATGTGCTTATAAACGAACAGAAAGCCGCACCAACTAGAGAACAAAAGAAGTGGTTAAAATGTGGAGCACAGCTAGAAAGTGGTTTGATGTCTCGTAATAGCAAACCAAAGTCCCTACACAAATCAGCAGCATTATTGTCAACAGGAGGGGGGGTAGGAGTGGTAGATAAAATTTCGGAAATTTGTCGGAACATGCATGATTTGCCAAAAACATAATGCACATAATGCACACCACCTCATCCTTTTCATACAATCCACATGAGTTTTATTGAGCTAAATGAATGCCAAGGCTCAGAATACGCTCTAGTGATCATAGACGTGATCTCAAAATGGCACTTGTGACGAATGGTTCTGGGTTGACCTGAAAGTGGAGCACAGAAGTAAGGCTAAATCATTCCCAGTCTTTCTTGAAAACAATGGGAATTTGAGCCACAGCCTATGCTACCGCCAAGAGAACGGATCCACACCAATGGGAAACACCACCAACTGCAAAGCAGTACAGACACACGCTCCTGGAGGGCCCGTGAAGAGCAACAACATCTCAAATGGCACCTTCTGGGTGCAAGGGATGGCCTGGCTCTGTGGCCAACAGGCCTACTTCATCCTTCCTGGGAATTGGACAGGTCAGTGCGCTCCCATTTTCATATCTGACCACACTTTCAAGATAACCATGGACGCCACGACAACATCAACGTCAACAACAAGGAAAAGACGAAGCACCCCAGACCTCAAGCAGCATGATTCCATGTGAGGTTCCGATGTCCCAGAGGAATTTAAACTTTGGACTGAAAGACTAAAGGTTCTGAATGCTTCATGTAAATTCAACGACGAATGGGATCAGGAGATTGATGCTCTGTGCATTGCAGTAATGCAACACAGGGTAGCATTGGACATAATTCTCGCCGAGAAAGGAGAATTCTCTTTAACAACACATGTTGCACATACATTCCAGATAATGTGCACTCACCGAACATGACTGATGCTCTGGAAACACTCAGACAACTTCGAGATGCACAACAACGAGACTATGCCACAAACACAGAAGACTGGCTTACGTGGCTTTTAAGCGGCTCTTGGAAGTCCCTGCTGATTAAAGGACTTGTTTTTGTTGGTGTTATAATACTGTTGTTGTGTCATACCTTGTTTGTCAATTCATGCTTGCATCACCCTGTCACAGGATGAAGAAGGTCATAATGAGATAGACACTTGGATATAACATACTCACGAAACCCACTGTTTTATGATGTCTTGGCTAAAATTCTTACCATAGACTGATACAATAAGCTATGAACTGTACATATACATATGTACAACAGGAGGGAATGTGAAGAGAGTTTTTAGGATTTTGGGATTTTTATTATGTTATGCTTAAAAGTACGTTTCATTATCTAAATGTGTTTGCTCTTTTCAGTATTCAGCTTAAACTCTGCAACTCTGTGCAGACTCCTAAATGGGGAAGTTACACAGGAAGCCTGCAGTTCTATTTTCTCTCTTCCTGTATGTGCTCTCTGAATAAAGACTCTTTCTTTTTATTGCACAGTGCGAGTCTCCCTGAGTCTCGACCGTGTACACGCGTTAAACCTGTCCGGCGTTTATTCCGACCTGAGTTGCAATACAGGAAAACTCCTGACAGTCATAAACTGATGGAATTTAGGCCTGTTTTTCCAGAGATTGTAATGGTTAGAAAATGCTACAACTGATAGTGTAAATTGGAAAGATTGCGTAATAGAAACTTTATTCAATTGAGAGGGTGTGAAAAAGGTGTGACGGACTTTCAGAGGAGGCTTAAGCCACCTGATAAAAACCTTCGACACACTCTGACTGCTCACTGTGTAAGTTTGAAGATGATGATGACGATGTCTTTAAATTAAAATGACACAACCCAGGGTGCTTGGTGGTGCAGTTTTGAGTCTTCTTTTTCCACCTATACTGGTCATGTTTCCCTCTTTATATGATAAAACATAGTTTTCAAGAATTAATGGATGAAAAAAGTCAATGTTACCTATATAACTCTTGATGGTTTTGTAGAAATTGACAAGTATAGATATGTTTATTTTTACATTATGTTCATAGTATATATTCTAATAATCTGCTGTAATTCTACAATTTTGTATCTCATTTGTATTCATCAAAATCTCCATGAGCCTATGTACATTTTCATTGCAGCTTTGCTGTTGAATTGTGCTCTTTACTCTACAGCTGTTTACCCTAAATATCTCATTGACTTTTTATCTGAAAAACAGGTCATATCCTATTCGGCATGTCTTTTTCAGTATTTTCTGTTTTACAGTCTAGCTTGCTCAGAGTTTTTCCTCTTGGCAGCCATGGCCTATGACAGATATGTGGCTATATGCAAACCTCTTCAATATCCAACCATCATGAGAAAAAAGACTGTGAGTATTTTCCTGTTCATAGCTTGGCTTGTGCCTGCATTTCATATTACAATCCCAGCAATAGGGAGTGCTAAAGCTAAATTGTGTTCCTTTTATTTAAATGAAACATTTTGTAACAATAGAATTTATACTCTTCAGTGTTTAAGATCAGAATTTTTTGCTGCCTTTGGTTTGGTTTGTTTGCTCGATCTTGGAATACTCCCTCTGTTATTCATACTTTACACATACACAAAAATATTCTTAATGTCTTATCGAAGTTGTAAAGAAATTAGGAAGAAAGCTGCAGAGACCTGTTTACCCCACCTGTCAGTTTTAATTAGCTTTTCCTGTTTAGGTTGCTATGATGTAGTTATAGCCCGAGTGGAATCAGATTTTCCAAAAACTGCACGCTTAATAATGACATTACAACTAGCTTTGTATCATCCTTTGTTTAATCCATTTGTATATGGGCTTAAAATGAAGGAAATTTTTAAACACCTGAAAAGGTTGTTTTCTCCACCCCCCAAAATTTGATGCATTAATTCTGAATTGTTAAGATTCTTAAGCTATTTTTAAAATAGTTTTATTAAATATTAAAGTCCTGAACTTGATTTATTCTCTGTTTTTTGCATCATTGTTATAAATTTAAGCTGCAGAATTTAAACCTGTTTTTACCTGTTTTTTGATCACAATTTCCCTTGTATATGTTCATTGTAACATAAATATGTTATGCTTCTTCATCAGTTAACTGTATACAGCAATATTCTTACTGTAACTCAAACTAAATAAGCATTGTGGGGAGTTTCAAGATGTTTTAGTGGAGGAAATATACTACCACTAAATAAGAACTGTTTTATGTTTGATGACACAATTTACAAATAACAAAAGTTATTTCTTCATGGTACTTTCAGTGTTTTTACATGCTATTTAGCAATCAATAGTTTCAGCATCCGTAGAGCACAAACAGTTTGCTGCAGGTTTATTTGGATTTAAGATTCCTTAAGAGTTAAGAGCACTAGCCATAGAGGTCCATGTGAATAAGCCAAACTAAGTTTGACATTTCACTCCCACCTCTTCATCTTCAGCCAATTAAGAATTAACCTTCAACTTAGCCTAACTTGTACTGTATTTTGGACTTACAGGCCACACAGACCTCATGTAGGTTTGAAACCAAAATCTTGATGCTTTGACAGTGTCAGGAGTTTTCCTGTATTGCAACTCAGGTTAGAATAAAGACACTCAGAAAGACAGGTTAATGTGTACACGGGTGAGACTCATGGAGACTCGCACCCTGGAACAGTTGTAAGCCTTTATTCATAGCATTCTCAGAGACGTACAGGAAGAGATAAAATAGAACTGTGCTGCGTGCAGGCTTCCTGTTGAATCTGCACAGAGCGTAACTTCCCCGTTTAAGCTGAATACTAAAAGAGCAAACACATCTAGATAATGAAATGAAATGTACTTTTAAGCATAACATAATAAAAATCCCAAAACCTAAAATCCCTTGACAGGCAGTGTTAACAATGCACTAGAAGTACACTAGTAGAATAAGGAGAATGCAGAAAGAAATAGTAATCTCCCTTAGTAAGGCCAAGGCCTCCAGTAGTAAGACCAAAATGATTTCATGACCTAATACCGAATACTAAGGTGCACTGATTTGATTGATACACTACAAAGACATGATATCTAATGTTAAAACTGATAAACTTCATTGTAGTTTTGCAAATCTTCTTTCACAGTTAGCGGAGAAGCTGACTGTGTAGAAGTGAGAAGGAGGACACAAGTGCTGACACAGAAAGAGTAAACATTATTCTAGGCTGATAAAACAGTTTAAAAAAGGCAAATATCAAACTAAACCATAACCTAAACTGGGAGAGCCTCCGCCGCCTTCTCCCACTGGTTGGCTGCCATTTCGGCCACCATCTGGGCCAGCTCCCCCCCTTTTCTTGGCTCTGGCTTGTGCCCCATCGTGGCACCACTGTGGTGTGATTGAGACATGGCTGGTCCAGAGGTTGTTATTCAGAGCCATCTTTATTCATTCTGCGGCTGCAGCTCTCATCTGGAGTCTGCACATACATCACACCACAGTACACAACTGGTTGCCACTCTGCCCAACCCCCGATTCCCCATGTTTTAACATGGCCGGCGTGATGATGGATGCTGTGCAGGTGCATCCGCACGGAAACGCCAACCACGCATCACTGCAATGACAGATTAAGACAATCAGACTTAACATGACAAGGAAGACTAACACACAGGAGGTGATGACACAAAGGGATATAAGAAGCAGAACTAAAACAGCAACCTAGGGAAAATGGAATGAGCTGAACTTAAACATAAACCATCAAAAATATCCAAACTCAGAGCACTGGGTCAAACGACCCAAGATCATGGCATCATCACTCATTTCGAATTTGATGCCAGCAACACGTTCCCAAAAAGCTGGGACAGGGGCAACATTAGACTGGGGAAGTTGAGGAATGTTCAAGAAACACCTGTTTTGAACATTCCACAGGTGAACAGGTCAATTGGAAACAGGTGTTTGTCATGACTGGGTATAAAACGACCTTCGATCTCTAAGGTAGCACTGCATTAAAAACCGACATCATTCTTTAAAGGATATTACCACGTGGGCTTAGGAATAGTTTCAGAAAACCATTGTTAGTTAACACAGTTTGTCTAACAGGTGCAAGTTACACCTCTACCATACAAACAACACCCAGAAATGTCGTCGGCTTCTCTGGGCCCGAGCTCATCTGAGATGGACTGACAAAAAGTGGAAAAGCGTGCTGTGGTCTGACAAGTTCACATTTCAAATTGTTTTTGGAAATCATGGATGTTGTGTCCTCCGGGCAAAGAGGAAAACAACCATCCGGTTGTTATCGGCACAAAGTTCAAAAGCCAGCATCTGTGATGGTATGGGGTGTGCGTTTGCCCATGGCATAGGTAACTTGCACATTTGTGAAGGCACCATTAATGCTGAAAGGTACATACAGGTTTTGAAGCAACATATGCTCCCATCCAAGCAAGGTCTATTTCAGGGAGGTCCCTGCTTACTTCAGAAGGTTACAATACGACAACCGAGACCCTGGACTGTTGAGCAACTGAAATTGTACATCAAGCAAGAATGGAAAATAATCCACCTATGCAGCTTTAACAATTAGTGTCCTCTGTTCCCAAACGCTTATTGGTATTGTTAAAAGAGGTTATTGAGAATGTCCAAGCTAAGATCCTGAAGGAATAGCAAATAGAAACAGACAAACTATTGGCTGTTAACCAACGTACATAGTAATCTTCTCGTCGTGTTCGGGTCAAATCTGACCGATTTAAGACTTAACACACTCATAAATATTGTCTCAAGGCCTTATTGTCTCAAAGCCTTATTATATCCTCCACACTATGCACTTGAACATATAAAAGTGATGATTACCTCTTTCATTGAATTTTGAGTGTTTTAATCAACCTTGTTACACCTGTAGTGTTCCCAGTCAAAAGTGACGGCCATAGAATATGAATGGGAATGCACGCATTCACTCACTCACTCACTCACTGAACGACCCACTGAGTGACCCACTGAACGACCTACTGAACGACCTACTGAACGACCCACTGAACGACCCACTGAACTGAATTTGGTGGTTAAAAATGTCTTTTGTGTTAATTTAAAGAGTAATTAAAACGGACCAGTGAATTTTGACCGGGAACACTAAAGTAAGGGGAGGAGGTGAACATGACCGGAGGGTGGAAAGGCAAAGTAAAAAGCCTGTAGTGACAGATGTAGCTATACCAAGTGATAGCAACATCAGGAAAAAGGAAGACTAAAGCTACGGAAATACCAAAGGCAGAGCTGGAAAAGATAGGGAGAGTGAAGGCAGCTATTATAAAAGCTGGCGCTCCACAGGCTAGAGTACAATGGGAACAGTAGTAAGCAGCATTTGAAACAATGAGCCAACCCTGGCAGAAAAGAGCAGTGAAACTGAACTAGATTACACCTAGTGACCTGCAATAGCAAATGCACTTTCTGAGCTGAGGATGAAGACTGTGCCTAGACTCAAGATAACGATCAACCAAGATGCTATTTTCCCACATTTGCAGATGTGAACAGTGCTCTATGTATCATCTCTACTACCAGCGTCACTGAAACCAATGAGCTCATATTCGTCACTTCCACAGTAATCCTAGAAGCACTTGGGTCAAGCATGCAAGTAGAGTGAGCCCCCCATGGAGAAGAAGGCTGTAAGCTAAAATCAGGGAATCCTAGATGAATGTACACCAGTTAACTCAGGTGCAGAAAGCATGTCATGAGAGACAGGTCCGGGATCAAAAAGAGATACGACAAGATGTTCATAACTGAGGCTCTTGAAACCACTAAATAATGGTTCACAGGTCGTTCTGCTAGGGTGAAGAGAAACTCCAGAAAACCAGAGGCAGACTACAAGAAAGCCTATGGCTCAATTTCCCAAACATACTGGATACTGGAATGCTTGGCAATGTACAAGACTAATAGTGGACTAATTGCATTGATCAGTAACTTAGGCAGGCATGAGAATAGTCCTCCACGGTGAATTCAGAACTTCGTAAAAGATTTTGAAGATTGTAGTTAGTGATCTGGAATGTCTTGCTGTTTATGTGGACAATGTACTTGCACAATCATTCTTTTATTGAACATCTCTTTGTAGACTGAATGACCATTAACTTGACAAAATATGGGTTTACCTGTGTGAAAGCAACACACATTGGACATTTATGGACCAGAGTCAGATGCAGCCAGTACAAGCAAAAGTGTTGAGTATGGAACTCTTCGCTGTGACAAAAAACATAAAAGTAGCTGATGCATTTCCAAGGTATGTGTGGTCAGTACAGCACTGAAATAAAACACAAGGTATAGCAGATCATCATAAATGCCCACAGTGAACTCACTGGCTGGACACATCAATTGTACACAGCTTGTACAGTCAACTAGAAGAGGCTGAGCAATGCCATTTTAGACCTCCTCCTCTCTGGAGAATGAGTCAACCTGATAAAACCTTCTCAAGACTCACATAATTCATTATGTATATGTGGTTCGTGAATGATAAAGATATAATTCAAGTTCAGATATCTTTATGAACAGGACACACAACACAGGGTTTATGTTACTGTAATTTTGTTTAGTTTGGTTTGGTTTTTTCAAAATTTTTTTTATGTAGTCTGGTTATTCAGTTTGTTTTTTTATTAAATAGTCTTTGAAGACAATAATGGATCAAGAGTTAAATTTTACATATGTAACTCTGGACTGGTATGTGGACATTAACAAGTACAGATATGTTTACTTTTTTATTATGTTTGCATTATATAGTCTAATAATCTGCACCAATTCTACTATTGTGTACATAATCTGGATTCATAAAAACCTTCATGAGCCTATGTACATTTTCATTGCAGCTTTATTGCTGAACTCTGTTCTTTACAGTACAACTATTTACCCAAAACTTCTGATTGACTTTTTATCTGAAAAACAAGTCACAACATATTCAGCCTGTCTCTTTCAGTTTTTTATGTTTTACACTCTAGGTGGTTCAGAGTTCTTTCTCTTGGCTGCCATGGCCTATGACAGATATGTGGCAATATGTAAACCTCTGCAATATCATATTATCATGAGAAAAAGCACTGTGAGCATTTTCCTGATCATAGCTTGGGTTGTACCTGGTTGTCATATTGCTGTCCAAGCAATAGGGAGTGCTAACATTAAACTGTGTGACTTTAATATAAAAGGAATATTTTGTAACAATGCGGTTTACACTCTTCTGTGTGAAAGATCAAGATTAATTACCATCTTTGGTGTGGTTGCTTTACTAGATCTTGCAGTACTTCCTATGCTCTTCATAGTTTTCACATACACAAAAATATGTATAGTCTCTTATCAAAGTTGTAAAGAAATTCAGAAGAAAGCTGCAGAGACTTGTTTACCCCATCTTTTAGTTTTAATCAGTGCCTCTGTGTTTTTTGTGTATGATGTAAGCATAGCTCGGGTGGAAACAAATTTTCCAAAAACTGTACGCATAGTAATGACATTACAAGTAGTTCTGTATCATCCTATTTTTAATCCATTCATCTATGGACTCAAAATGAAACAAATTTCAAAACACCTGAAAAGGTGCTTTCACAGGCCACGATCAATCCTTGTATTAAAAGTAAATGCCTAGTACAACATTGCTGTCATTTTTTGGCTTTATTTACTTAAAACACTTTTCACATGACCACATGAAATCATCCAAACTATCATGTTTATATATTTTATGTATGAACAAGAAATGCAAGAAAATGTAACGTTTAAAACATATCACTGTTGTGTTTTTGAAGAGATGGCACTGGCATTTATTTATTTAGTTTCCGGATATTAATATTAATAGTGATATGTGTTGATAGCATCTTGTATTTTTATTGTTAGAGTCAATTGAATTAATCGAAAAATTCATAACATACACACCAAAACTATTTATTCTAATTATTTATGAGGTTTTTCATTAGTATATTTAGGACTAATAAATAATACTTTACTTTGGAAGCAAATTTTGAAACTGCGTTCTTGAACAAATCACTGGATATATAACATGGAAACTGTGTATGTACCAGTTCTTCAGTCAGATCCAAGGTAGTTCAGATGAGTAGGTGCCCTTCAGAAGTACATTTATGTTTCATATTAGCTGCTATTGAAATCATCACACATACAATTATAAATAGATGAATTCCCCTGAATAATTGTTGAATCGGTGAATTACTATTTCTAAAACAATGGAAAAACCAGGACCACAAAGGTGCAAAAGTAGAAAAGAAAAAAGATTATCTATCTATCTATCGAGAGTGAGTGAGTGAGTGAGTGTGTGTAAACTATATACATCGTGTATGTGTAGAAACACTGAAACAGAAGCCAGGAGCCATATACAGGGCCAGTTATATATCATAATAAATAAATAAGGGTTGGCGTGCACCACACACTCTCAGTTGTGGCTCGATAGAAGGACATTAGTATATCAGTCTGCATCTTGTTCCATCTCAGAACCCTCAGGAAATGGAGGCACTGCTGGGCTTTCTTCACTCAAACTGATGTTTTTGTGGACCAAAATAGGTCCTCAGATATATGGGTACTGAGGAACTTAAATGAGGGCACTCTATACACATTTTTATGGAAAGAGGAGGGGGATCAGTTCTTGTGTTGTGGAAGTCCATGACCACTTCCTTGGTTTTCTTGGTGTTTAGGGTAAGGGTATTGTAGTTACACCATTCTTTCAGACAGTGGACCTCATCTCTGTAGGCGGTGTCGTCATCGTTGGTGATGAGCCCCATCAGAGTGGTATCATCTGCAAATTTGATGGTGATGTTGCAGGGATGTCAGGGGGTGCAGTCTCTGGTGTAGATGTAAGTGTACTGTTAATGTTCATGGTGTCAGTTACACGATGGACCCATAGCCAACATAACAGAGCCAGCAGTGCACAGGCAGGAATTTGTTTCTTACTTAGAAATTCAGACACCTCTTGATATTTAAAGAAGAAAGGGATGGGCGAAATCTGATTGCCAGCAACCAAGCTGCTCTCAGCATCAAAAGACTCCACCTCCAACCTAAAGAAATATCAGGAAGTAAGTTCATTTTTAAAAACTAAAGTTAGCCTACTACAGTTACCTTGTTTTAGTTGTTATAGCTACCTAGACTGCAGACTGTTAAACTTGATGGAGAGCATGAACAACCTGCTAGCTGCAAATAATTATTTGTAGTTCTGTAAGCACTAACCTCAGCTAACACCAGCAAACAATGTTAACTCAGTGGTGAGTAGTCTTCAGTAATAGTAATAAATCACACAACAATAGTATGTAGTTGTAAAAAGCATGACAATATATTAAGTAATCCAAAGTATTCAGAATACACACACATTGTGTAACTTAATGGAATACATGGGGCATGTATTCTGTAATACATTTTAAAAGTAACCTTCCCAACACTGAACATAAATGTAAAGTAATTTTCTAGCCTGCATCACTACAATGCTAAAACCTTGACGTTAAAACAAAGAAGCTTTCTGAAAAATGTGTGTCACTATTTCCAGTTATTTATTGGCATATTTACATGTTAAAGGAACACTTAGGTAAAAAGTTATATGTTATATGCTGATAAAGTTTGCTTTTCAATCAATCCATCCATTCATTCATCTTCTTCCACTTATCTGGGTCATGGGGCAAGTAGCCTAAGCAGAGAAGCCCAGATCTCCTTCTACCCAGCCACGTCCTCCAGCTTGTCCGGGGAAACAACAAGGCATTCCCTGGACAGCCAAGAGGCAAAATCACTCCAGCATTTTCCTGGGTCTACCACAGGGCCTCCTCCTCCTAGTGGGACATGCCTGTCACAGTTCGCGCTGGCAAACCATGGGTGTGTGTTGAAGTAGGGCCCAAAATGCAGGACTCTTCAATGCAAGCAGTGCATTTATTTACAGTGACGTAACTAATATACAACAATACATGCCCATACGTGCCCGACTTCCACTCAGTGTCTTCTGTCAGTGTTTGTGCTCCGTGTGTCCGCTCCCTCATGCCCGTGTACTCCGTGCCTGCCGCCCTCTCATTCCCGCAGTCCTCCTGGGAAAACAGAGGCAGCCGTTAGTACCATCAATTTCACTGGTAAGCTCACACTCACAAACTGACAAGCTGGAGAACTGATGGGAAGTCTCACGCAATGATCCAGCATCGGAGAGAGCTCCACCACACTCCTAAGTAGCTCCTCTGACGAGGCTTGATCAGCTGCAGGTGTGATCATTTCCTCAGGTGTGGCCAGCCTCCAGACGGGACACACCCACCAGGCCTGCCTGAAACCCAGTGTTCAGCCACACCCATACACACACCCACTTGCCTATACATACCAGAATGGAGTACACAAGAACAGCAGCACAGTGCAGCAAACATACATAATATAAAACGAGTCCAAACTGCTCGAGGGCCCTGGGTTGTCCAGACCCAGGTCACTGACAATGCCGGACCACCTCACCCAGGAGGCCTCTTTGTCAGATGCCCGAACCATCTCAACTGGCTCCTTTCAATGTGGAGGAGCAGCGGCTCAACTCTGAGCCCCTTCTAGATAGGCGAAGTTCTCACCCTATCTCTAAGGGAGAGGTCAGCCACCCTTTAGAGGATGCTCATTTCTGCCACTTGTATCTGCGATCTTGTTCTTTTATCATTGCAGCTGCAGCACCAATCCATCTGTTGGTCTCCCTGTCCCTCCTCCCATCATTTATGAACAAGACCTTGACATACTTAAACTCCTGTAGTTTGAGCAGGAACTCATCCTTTTCTGGCTGAGTGCCATGTCCTCAGATTTGGAGGTGCTTACTCTCATTCCTACTGCTTCACACTCCAAGGCAAACCATCCCTGTGAGAGCTGGAGGCCATCACCCGATAAAGCCAACAGAACTACATGATCTGCAAAAAGCAGAGATGAGATTCTGAGACCAATTCTGTTTTATTTTATATAGTGCCAAAACACAGCGACTAGTCCCCTCAAATTGTTTTATATCGTAACATGCAGTAATCTGCCTCTCTTCTAGAAACCGTTGTGCTTGGTTTGGATGGGTGGGTTCCCCTTCTTCGGTCGTCATGGTGCGTTCCGCCACTCCCCTATGGCGGAGACAGAGTCCTCACTGTTGTCATACCACATCCCAGCTTGTTGATGCGGCTTCATTGGGAGCTGTGTCAGCCAATTAGGTGAATTCACTCCCAAAGGACTCAAGGTTAGTGACTGTTTTCCAGACCTATCAGGAGTGTTGAGACTGCAGACAGTGTTATTGATTCAACAGGGGGTAATGAGTTAGAGATTCTCAATTTTCCTAAGAATGAAAGTGTTCTGACTAATACTTCTGGGAAGAGGGATGATACAGCTAGCATTTCCAGGTCAGGTGTTTGTTCCAGTGCAGCTGCTACTGAAGAGGTGTGTTCAGAGCCAGATCATTGTGGTTTTACCCAAGCAGCTTTATTCTCAGGCTGCTACGCACGAGCCTGCTCCTATTTAAACTGTGTTTCTTAAATGTTTTTCCAAATCCATGTTTTCATTCAAGGGGGAGAGTGGGGAGAGGAATGTGTGTGAGTCCAAAAGTAAGGGCAAATTCATTTTTAGTTGCCAAGTCAGAACTTAAGTTGGTGCATAGGAATAAGAAAATTTCTGAGGAACTAAACAGTGGTATGGCAGTGGTAAGGCTATTACTCTCAACCCTCAGCATGTCACTGCATTCTCTGTTCATGAGCCTGCGGTTCGTGAATGATAAAGATATAATTGAAGTTCAGATATGTTTATGAACAGGACACACTACACAGGGTTGATGTTACTGTAATTTTGTTTAATAATAATAATAATGGATTGGATTTTATATAGTGCTTTTCAAGGCACCCAAAGCGCTTTACAATGCCACTATTCATTCACTCTCACATTTACACACTGGTGGAGGCAAGCTACAGTTGTAGCCACAGCTGCCCTGGGGCAGACTGACAGAAGCGAGGCTGCCATATTGCGCCATCGGCCCCTCTGGCCAACACCAGTGGGCGGTAGGGTAAAGTGTCTTGCCCAAGGACACAACGACCAGGACAGAGAGACCGGGGATCGAACCGGCGACTTTCCGGTTGCAGATACGCTTCCCAACCCCTTGAGCCACGGTCGCCCCTAAGTTTAGTTTGGTTTATGATTTTGTTTTTGTTTTTTTCATGTAGTCTAGTTATGCAATTTGTTTTTTGATTAAAAGTTTAGTTTACATATGTAACTCTGGACTGGTATATAGACATTGTAGAATTATAGGGACTATTTTACATAACCATCATCTTGTCATTGCATTAATTATCATTTCATCCAAGCATTTATTGAAGCTGCTGGCATTATGTTATAATTTATATTATAGGGGTTATCATAATCAAATATTAACATGTTTATTACAGGTGCAGTATAACTACTTTAAAATGATTGAGTTAAATATATATATATCATAACTCATATGCTGAGTATATTGTTACAGTAAAATAGTAGCTGAGCAAAGGCCTGAATGTATTCAGCTTCTTGTGGTATTTGAGTTTGCTTAGTTACAGGTGACGGAAGGATGTCCAGTCCATGGTGACCTCAAAGGCCTTAGGTCATCACTATATTCGGAAGAGTATGCCACAAGGAGGAACCTCTATGTTGCAGTTAATTCTTAAAATACATGAATGTTCTGTACATGCAAATTATGTGCTTGTAAACGCAAGAAGGGGCGTTACAATACCCTGATGTTATAAAAGCAATCTAGAGTGTATTTTGGGTAGAGATGTACAACTGCTTTGCAGTTTGCACCTCTCCACGCTGCGTGCATTCATTAAAATCAATTGTTTGAACGGCCTTTTCTGGACCATCATTGTTTTACTCTCGTCCTCAATTTCGGACCCGTAACATTTGGTGCATTGGCCGAGGGTTGAGTAGAGAGTTGGAGGTTGAGACTGAGAGGGTCCGAGGCGCTCGAGCGAGCAGACACGAGTCAGTGGTCGAGTGAGTGGACATAAGCCGGCTTATTCAAAGGTAAGGCACTACCTGTTGAATTATTTCCAAACAGTGCTGAATTGGTTCTGACAAAATTGAAAGTCTACTCACTGAAAATTACTGGTGAAAGTCTGTTTTGATTTTGGTGAAAATCTCATGAGAATTGAAGTTGAAGTAATGATAATGTAAGGTTAAGTGACAGTACTGAGTAAAGGACAAGCAGTTGGACTGCTACGAGGATTTAAATGCAGTTGGACTGCTAAGGAAAGAGAATTTAAAGTAGTTGGACTACTGAATTTAGGATTATAGGTAATTTGGAAACTGTATGGTAATACAGTCATAATTGAATATAAAGCTGGGCTTGGACATCGTTAAAGTTGGTTTGGTGGTCGTACAGGATGTCTTTAAAATACTAGTAAATTTCTGTAGAACGGAACTGTGGGATGTTCCAGTAAGTGCATTGTCGGAAGGTGACGCTTCCAATTTGTCGGTGACGATCGACATCTTCCTCTGGGAGGGATAGTTCACTTGGCAAGTGTGGAGAACAACGACGCTCCTAAATAGCCAGTGGTTGGACCACTTCACCGTTTGGAACGGTTTATGCACTTTTTTGGGTAGCAAAGCTTGGAGCTTGGGCGTTGGACGCTTTTAAATTCACTTAGGATATTTAGGGATTAGAGCAGATACAGTTTGGAACTGAGACTGTCATTGATGATCAAAAACTTGGAGTTTCTCCCTTGGAGGGTTAATTAAATTTTGTCTAAATTATGTAGGTTGTGCAATTTAAGGCCTTGTAAATATTATTTAATTTATCAGACGTCTCTGTGTTATAATTTTTATGTTTGTATATAGGCTCTGTCTGCCACGGGCACTGCAGCAGGCTGTTTATTTTGAGAGTGTGTCTGTGTTTATGTAAATGAGATGCCTGTGACTTATTTAGAGTGACATTTCCTGTTTACTAATGAGTGGCTAATGACTGACTGCAGAGCCAGGGTTAAGGACGACTTCAATCTGTGTTTTAAGGGAAGAAATGCAGTTTATGTTTATTATATTTGTGTGACTGTTGTTGATTATGATAAGTATTTCATGATAACTGTAGAATATGAGTATGGGGTTTGCTTGACACGTGTCTGTACTAGGTAAAACTGTGTAAGACTGATAGGAAGTTTATAGGGACTGCTACACATGGCTGATGCCTGTATTTAAGACGCTGGAGTTGTTTATTACAATATTGTAAGTAAAGTTTTATTTCTTGCCATGACTGTATGATTTTGAGGGTTTTGAGATAGGATACATAAACTGTTGATACTTAAGACCGTTACCTGGGTTCTGAGAACTGAAATTGAATTTGAGATAATTTAATTAATAAATATGTCTGCAAGCCATGTGTGTTTTGGGGTGTCGAAGTAAGATGTTTTAGGATTTTTAGATGGGTTTTGTTTCAGTTTGAGATAATATATATACAGTTACATTTTCTGTGTGTGTCGTTGGTGACAACATGCGCACTTTAAATTGGGCGCTGTCCTTCCTCTTTTAGTTTCAAAACACAAAGGCTGTGAGATTAAAATTACTGTGAGTAACGGTTTGACTTTTGACTAGGGAAATAATATGCTTACTTTTGGGTCTATGAAGATATTTGACCTTCAGGGATGTTATGAGAGGTTTCAGTTTTCTTTTTCTTTTTCTTTTGACTTGCTCTTTCTGATCATGGAAGGCATGTCCAAAATACTCGTATGAAAGCGTATTTTGTGTGATTTTAACTGTGTGAATGCTGTCAGTATTTGATTTGAATGTCTCTGGATGATTTGTCGGAGTGAGTGAAAAAGGGAGAAGTTTGAGAGAGAGAAAGGCAGTGCGTGTGAGACGAGTTATGGCGTCTGAAAGAGGTTAGAGCATTTAAAAGGTGTGTATGGAATAAAGGAGTGTGAAATATATTTCTTGTGTGATGAAAAGTAGGATGTGCTAAAGTTTGAAAGTGCTTTTAATTCAAGAAAACAAAAACAAAGGAGTTAGATTAGTTTGAGGAACAGGAAATATGGCTCTGTGTAACCAGGCTGCTGCAACAGGAAGTATGTGTGTGTGTGGGACAGGAAATGCATGCCCATAAAAGGGAAGCTCACGGTGACAAGTGTGCACCCAGAGTAGAGAGAGATTTAACTCTGGGCAGATGAAGCAAAAGGGAGGTTTTAAGATAAAAATGAATATGATACTAATTGTATGGTTTAGTGTGTCAATACAGGTGGGCGTCTTTCAACTTTGCAACCTTGAGTTCAGCAGCAGAAAAGTAGATTAAAAAGAATTGGGAGAATAAGCCAGTTTTTGGCTCGAAATTGTGCGGCTGGATCTCTCACTTTGTCCCTGAAGCGGAGAAGAAGTTCAAAGGACAGTCAATCGCCTGATGAAGACCGATAGAACATCGTGGATTTGAATACAGCAGGCAAACGGCAGTGCCACTGATCCAGTAACACTGATGACGACTGACGACCAGCAGCAGCATGTAAGAGTACTGCAACATGTACTGTGAAAATACAGGCTGGGCAGTTGAACAGTGGGATAAAGAATTGTGGAAGAGCACTGGACATTGGTGATATTTTGCCATGCTGGGACTTAATCTGAAAGAAAGACTGTAAAGAAACAGAGAAGAAGACAGCAGCTGAGTTGAGACTGTGTTTGCTGGAGCTTTGAAGCCCGAACAGGACATTGTGCAGAGAGGACCAGTGAGAGATGAAGCTGGACGAGTTTGACTGCGAGAAGATAGGAGATGATTGGATAGAAAATTGAAACCTGAACTCATGAATTGTTTAGGGATGTCCACCATAGCATAACAAAGAGGTAAACATTAGAAAAGGTAAGAATAATGAAAGAAATAATTGTCATTACCTTAATGAATAGAAAACACACATACAAATTGTTACACTTGAGATTATTTTTGAAATGAATCAGAAGTGAGATAGTTTGAATCTAAAGCTCAGTGGTGAAATGCATAAATTAAATATGAATATATAGGATGCAATGAAGAAACAGCTTACACGTAGTGTACATTAACATGAATACATAGAAATGCAATGAGAAACTCAATGAATTAATTTAATGAAGAAGCAGTTTACACCCAATTAACATAAAATGCAGGGAAGAACACGCTTACATGCATGGCATAATTGGTGTTTCTGACCAGAGACAGAGAAATGGGTTATTTAACCACTGGTGATAATAATGAAAATGTCTTAGTTTTGTTATTTTCAGGAGTAAAGCAGACTTGGACCGGCTCTCCACAGCAGCAGTCGGAAGAAAGTTAGAGGTTAACATCTATGGATAAGTTAAGGCAAGTTTCTGGTTGAATTGTTCACAGCAGGATGTGTCCAGGAACCTGAAAAGCAAGCCCCAGCTCCTGGCTGAAGACCAGGAGGGCGGTAATTTAAGGTGGGAAATCAAAATGTGGGTTAGTAACTCGGGAAAAAACTGACTGCTTAACTGGAGAGTTGGGAAGAAGTCTGGGAGACTGTGAAGTCATAGATGCAAAATAACATATACCCATACACACACAAACAGAAAATGCATTAACCTTATAAAGACAAGCTCCTGAAGCTTAATGAACAGATATTGATTAAAAACCTGGCTAAGAACATAAGCATATGCAATGAAGATCGGCTTGCTACTTGTATGAGTGAGAGAATGGTGTGAATGGTTCATAAAATAGATGGAAAAACAAAGAGAAGTGTTTATAAGAGTGACTCAGGAGTGCTCTTGCACTGATTGATCAAAGTAAGTGATTAGTATAGAAAGAAAATGAAAATAATCGAATAATGTGATAAAGTTTAAACATGTATTTATTTTGCCAAGTTAAATTGTTGAGATATGGCTGAGTATGGAAAAAGTTTGAGAGCTCGTGTGAATGTGGACAGAGGAGGTTGCTGTGTGTGTGTGATTGAGGCCTTAAAGGAGGGTAGATTGTTCAGAGGTGCAAACTTGATTAAGAGGTTTATAAATTAGTGTTGACATATTGTGAGAACGTGCTTATATGTTAAGGTTGAATGTGAGTTTGGTAAAGTGCTTAAAGGGGATCTCGTGTACAAAACGGTGTAGCTTTTTACGTTTTGGTGTGTTCTATGGGTGAAATTTAAGATTGTTGAAGATTTTTGAGGTTGTTGTTTTATTTTTAAAGAGGGAGTGTTAATAAACATGGACATGTTTAAGGGTTCTGTAACAGTGCACTTATAAAAAAACCTGTCAGGTGATTTTGTTTTGTACTTTGATGAGCTAACAATCAGCTCTCTTTTTCTCATTTTGCTCTAAGCAGGCCTGGAAGAGAGTGAACTGACGGCGCGGACAAATTACCAAGTAAGGATTGCAGCGAGTCAATCCAGTCAAAAGTATAGAGAACTATTTTCCTAAAAAGGAAAAACGAAATAAAACAAATGATTGAGCTCATTTTGCTGATGTGGAGCATCTGATCACGTGCGCAGAAGGCTGCAGATCAGCAAAAATATCATGTGTGAATGCATGGGAGTGAATGTGAGTGATGGGACCAAGAGGGGAAATAAATAAAAGGTTGACAAACAGGACAAGTGGGAGACTTAAATCTGGGGATGCTGATTTTGGGATATTGATGTGTGCGTTGAGAAAATTATTTATTGGGGTTGGATTATGTTATTACATTATAGGATGTTAAATGCTAAAAGGGAAACATTGATGTAACTTAAGTTACCATGAACGGAGGGGACACATGATTAATAACTGTTCTGTGTAAGTTTATTTTGGGTTATAACACAGGTTGGATCATCAGTGGAGAAAGTGAGTATAAAGGTGATGTTCTGGTTAACACACAGGCTTTTGTTTATAGGACGTTTCAAGGATGCAGGCTGTGGATGGAGCCAAGAAAAGATTTGACATGATGATTAATTTGATTTCATTCCTTAAAACAGGTTTGAAGGTCCGGAGCATGTAGACTTAATATGATATGACTAACCTTTTTAATGCCCCAACCTGAGTGAAGGATTTTGAGTTTGTAACACATGAGATGTGTCACAAAAGGGGGGAGTTACAGGATTTAAGGTTTAATTTGAAAGGGTTTTAGGATTACTTGATGATGTTTAGGTTTTTGATAATTTAGGTATGGTAAAACTGAGGCAGAAAGTGTTATTTTCAGGTTATTTTTGATTTCTAGAATAAGAGGTTATAATTTAGGCGTGCACATACAGATATGTCAAAGGAAAATTGTATATATGTTATCAGCTACATGAAATGTGTCTACGTGACGTTTACCTAATAACTTATGTGATGATAAAGTTGTTTACCGACTAGCAGCTTGCTCTCTTCTTGAACCTACAGACTTAGAAAAGGGAACTTCAGCTCTGAGTTCTGAGAATAACTCTGGTATTTTATAAGTAGACAGGAAACACGTCGAGACCGCCCAGTATAGGGCAAATGTGTTAGAGCTTGTAATTAAATGTGGACTTGAAAAGAGGAAGCAAATTTGGTACAGGACGTGCTTGAGATGATCAGATGAGAGAAAGGAGAAGAACAGAGCACAAATACACCGAGTTGTTTATATTACAAAGAAGATCAAAAGCTTGTTAGACACAGGTTATAATGGAAGCATAAAAGGGATGAGAGGAACTTTACATAACATAGAAATCCTGCAACAATTAAATAAATTGCCCAAACACAGTGTTCAGACCGGATATGCGCTACCCGTTAAAGGGGCGAAGAAATCAGGCCTAAGTTTGAAAAATGAAATGGGTTAACTCGATAGAGGATGTTTCCAAAGGTAGAGAAAATAATGTAGGACCTTTTACCAGGAGAAAGCTAACTGTATCTTTTACACTTTACAGTGTGCATTGAGGGAAGTCAGGAATAGTTTAAATTAGGATTGAAAAAATTAAACTAGGTGAAAAGGGGTGTAGCAAGTAGATTTAGGGCAGTTCACAGCCTGGCGTAAATGCAAGGTGCCGTCACACAGCTTAAGTTATTTGTTTGATTTATTTTATGACAAAATAATAAGGAAACATTGAAAACATACAACCCGTTGAGGAGACAGATAGGGTTGGGGAATTGAAAGGGTTGGTTTGTTTAGCATAATGCACTACAAAGTATACAAAGTTTATATAACATGATGCAAACACACGAATCAGAGACACGTAATGAGAAAACTGATTAGAATGCTCCTTACAACTACATGTTTATTGTATGCAATGATATTAACTATGGCTGTGTTGTTTATTGTCTATATTTTGCAGGGCACTCCGAACCACTTGTCTGAACACGGAGGCCAGTCCAGCCCAGCACTTCCTGAGACTGTAGTTGCTAAAACAGGATCGGTAAAAAAAGACAAAAGCGAGGGGTCAGGTAAAGGTGATGAGTGTCTCAGCAGGAATAAGGGCATAGGGTTGAATTATGGTAAAGGGTCTACCAGCTCATTCACATTTGAGTTGTGTGGCGTCATTAAGTGTACAGGAGCTAGTAGTAGCTGGAGGCGTATGAGGTACGGGTCTGCAATCACCCCATGATATGCTTAGGGTAAATTTAGTTGATGCAAAGTCTAAGCCGCTCAGAGAAAGCTTAATCACCATTCTGACTGATCAGATGGTAACTTCGGGAACAGTAGCTCAAAGGAACAGGAACCAAAAGGAGAGTACTTCTGACAACAGATTACTTTAGACTGAAGCTTAAAGAGTTGATAAAGCGCGCCACGGGTTTCAAGGACAGTAACCTCTGGCTTGATTGGGTGGCTCAAGATGCTAGAGAACAACATGTATCTGACTGTGTTGCCTGTGCTTCAGCTAGGTCACGGTTGTTTACAGAGCCCGCACCATTGCATTAGAGGATGAGTGGGGCTATGATTGTATGTTACAGTTAACTAGAAGTGAAGTGACTACTGGCAACTGTACTGTGTTGTCCAGACTTTTCCCTGCCATTTCAAAGCAGACAGCAGTGGGACCATTTATGCTAAAATTAGATAATTACATGTTTCAAGTTTTCTACAGATAATGAAAAGTACAAGGTGGGAGAGATCGACCCAACTAGGTGTGCTGTCACACTCACAGGACGAACCACCAACAATGTAAGCGACCCTACCACGGTAATTGGAACATGGGCAAGAAGTGGGCTCTACTAATACTGTGGGGAAGATATTCGTGTTCCTATGGGAAGCGTGGGGACATGTGCGATGAAAGCGATTGGGAGCTCCGATCATGCTTATTGGAAACCAGGTAAAGGCTATTCCACAACATAACACGTGAACTTTAGCTGCCATACGTAAGAGATACATTTTGGCCAAAAGAGGGACCCAGACTACCCATGCATATGATCCTCGTTTGAACTCGCCGACCTGGATAGACTCCATAGGAGTGCCCAGGGGAGTTCCTAATGAGTGCAAGCTGGTAAGTCAGGTAGTTGCAGGATCGGAGAGTATATTTCTTTGGGTAACGCCTAAGGAAAATGTTGGCCGTATTATGTTCATTACAACCTGCTGAGACTCTCTGACCAAACCAGGGCCGAGTTCGCTGACGGGAGAGCGAAATCGAATTATCTAAAACCATGCATGAGCACTCAGGTATCGAAAATATGCTGGCGTCCTGGATGACATCTGTGTTTGGACAATGGAAAGGTGTGGCTAAGTAAACTTGGCAAGTGTCAGTGATGTTTTCTTTGACTGTACTTTTGGGAATATTGGTCATCGCTAGTTGTGGTATCATTCCTTGTGTCAGAGGATGGTTGGTAAAGATAATGGCGAGGGTTGCGAACCCTGCCTGGGTTGAGGGAAATTCTTTATTCCTATTATATAATCTGCATTATTATGATTGCATTAAGAACATGTTTTACAGCATTGTTTACCAGTAATATTGTTTACAGGGTTCATATTGCATTGCATAGGTTTGTCATCACATTCATTCTATTCACAGGTTTAGTTCATTTTATACACATTGCATATCTGTGCTTGTTTAGAGTTGATGTTCTATCCAAGAGGGTTTTAAGCTTCACTGGTGAGAGTGTCCAGGTGATACATGTTGAGGGAAGATGAGAACATAGCAGGTGAATTGCATGCACGCTTACAAACACACATGATTTAAATATAGGCCAGGCCAAAGGCCTGGACTTGATGCAACTTTCAACTTTACAGCTCCTAACTTGCAGGAATGGCGGGGGAGTGTAATGAATGAATGCAAAACATGCTTACAGACACAAACATGACAGGGGTTTATTTTACAGGGTAAAGGTGGACCACAGGTTGCTTTGTTTCTGCTTAGCAACTACTGAGGTAAATGGTGTTAAAGATAAATATGCAATAAGTGAACAAGAAATGTGTGAGGGTGAGCCGGGTGAAACAAAATGTTGTAGATAATGGAAACTTGTCTAACGGGCATTAACAGTAACCTTTGCATGTTATGTATATGCTTGAGGCCAAAGGAGGCATAAATCCAGATAGAAAACTTTGAAGTGTGCTTTTTAGCGGAGATTTAGGCTGACAGGGGGATGGTGTATATTTTACCCGGGTGTGTTTAATAAAAAAAAAAAAAGCGTTGCTCACACACATAAAGAGTATTGAGATTAAATAAAGTTAATATAATGGATAGAGCCCAGAACAGGAAAATACATAAGTAAAATCAAATGTAATGTTTGATTTCACTTTTATTGGGAAACAATCAGGCTAGAAATGTGAGTAACCTATGTTTAAACTGTGAAAACACTCTCCACATACATTAAAACTGTGCAACTCTGAGTGGGCCATGCAATCAAGCAACTGTTACATATCTGTATTAAACTAGCCAACATAGACTCACCACCACATGATGTTGCCCTGCAGCAGGGGGCAGAAAATCATTTGCAAACCAGGGATCTTATGTTGATTATCATATTCTTACTTATGTACACACACACACACAGAAGGGAAAAATTTCAAAACAAAACAAAAACAACTTCGCTTAACCTGTCAAGCGCAGGAGCAAAATAAAAATCTCTTTGGGCTCTGTTAAAATTTCTTTAGTAAAAGTGTAAAAGCCAAACCTAGGAGGTTGGGCAACCCGAAAGTCCCTCCAGTATCAGGGTTTAATAGTCAGGAAACATTCTTCACTTTAACGCGCGTTTTTATGAAAACCACTGACTCATAGATGCAGATAGACATACAAGTGCACATACATCCAGATGTGCATTTAGACATTAAAAGTGTAGAGACATGTACACACAGATTGGCAAACCGGTACAGAGTCTAACTGAAGAGCTTAACAAAGCAGACGTGGCAGTAGGGTTTGTGATTTTGCCTGATATGATATTGGGAACCAACTTTGAATAATGACAGGAACCTGAGATGAACACAGTAGGTTAGTAAGGTGTAGCAGAGAGGGTCAGAGCGAAGGTAGTGGACCTGGGAATAGTGTAGTGACGTCTTTGGAAGACGTCAAAGGGGGATTGTAGAATTATAGGGACTATTTTACATAACCATCATCTTGTCATTGCATTAATTATCATTTCATCCAAGCATTTATTGAAGCTGCTGGCATTATGTTATAATTTATATTATAGGGGTTATCATAATCAAATATTAACATGTTTATTACAGGTGCAGTATAACTACTTTAAAATGATTGAGTTAAATATATATATATCATAACTCATATGCTGAGTATATTGTTACAGTAAAATAGTAGCTGAGCAAAGGCCTGAATGTATTCAGCTTCTTGTGGTATTTGAGTTTGCTTAGTTACAGGTGACGGAAGGATGTCCAGTCCATGGTGACCTCAAAGGCCTTAGGTCATCACTATATTCGGAAGAGTATGCCACAAGGAGGAACCTCTATGTTGCAGTTAATTCTTAAAATACATGAATGTTCTGTACATGCAAATTATGTGCTTGTAAACGCAAGAAGGGGCGTTACAATACCCTGATGTTATAAAAGCAATCTAGAGTGTATTTTGGGTAGAGATGTACAACTGCTTTGCAGTTTGCACCTCTCCACGCTGCGTGCATTCATTAAAATCAATTGTTTGAACGGCCTTTTCTGGACCATCATTGTTTTACTCTCGTCCTCAATTTCGGACCCGTAACAACATCAACAAGTACAGATATGTTTACTTTTTTATTATGTTTGCATTATATAGTCTAATATTCTGCACTAATTCTACTATTGTGTACATAATCTGGATTCATAAAAACCTCCATAAGCCTATGTACATTTTCATTGCTGCTTTGCTGCTGAATGCTGTTCTTTACAGTACAACTGTTTACCCAAAACATCTGATTGACTTTTTATCTGAAAAACAAGTCACAACATATTCAGCCTGTCTCTTTCAATTTTTTATGTTTTACACTCTAGGTGGTTCAGAGTTCTTTGTCCTGGCCGCCATGGCCTATGACAGATATGTGGCAATATGTAAACCTCTAGAACATCAAATTATCATGAGAAAAACCACTGTGAGTATTTTCAAAGTTGTACTTTTGTATCAAAGTTGTACTTTTGTATTTTCTTACTCAGTTGTATATAGTATTTGCATTCTATTTTATTCTATTGTATATATTATTCTATTTTTATTCTATTGTATATATTATTCTATTTTATTCTATTGTATATATTATTCTATTTTATTCTATTGTATATATTATTCTATTTTTATTCTATTGTATATATTATTCTATTTTTATTCTATTGTATATAGTATTTTATTTCATTTTATTTTATTGCATTCCAGTGTTTTCTAATTTCTGCTACATAACTTTGCACTTTTGCTGTAACAAAACAAATTTCCCACCTGTGGGACTAATAAAGGTCATCTTTATCTTTATCTTTCCTGTTCATAGCTTGGTGATAGGTTTATAGCATAAACCTACTTGCTGGAACGTTCAGGACAATTTGCTACACAGCAGAAACAAGACACAAGTAGGCAAAGTTCTTTGTAGTACTCATGCATGAGGGAGACCTGCCTGGAGCCAAGTGTCGTTCCACCCACTTGACCTCCGTCAGACTCTCAGCCAGGTTCCCCATAGCACTCCTTTTATTGTGGTTACATGAATATGCATAGGGTCATTAACATATGATGTATACATGTGGACAAAGAATACCGTGTGTGTGTGTGTGTGTGTGTGTGTGTGTGTGTATGTATGTGTGTGTGGGGTCAAGATATGACCCCATGAAGACTCCCCAAAGCTGGTGCCAGGAGTCTAGCGGTCCATCTAAACAAAAGGCACTTAGACTAAAACAGATATATGTGTGTTTGCTATACCATATATCAGCAAGAAAAGATACGACCTCTCCTAGGAGGTGTGTGATCTATGCCAGAACACTCTGAAGAGGAGTGAACGCACTCCCCTCTTCATGCTACACAGAGTTGTTACAGACCTCCTGGGATGAGACCTTCTTTCAATATGCCATCAACTATATACTTCTAAACACAAATGATTACATGTTTCTTAATACAAATGACAATAATAAAATATAAACCCAACACTTGGCTTGTACATTCTTGTCATCTTGCTGTTTTAACAATAGGAAGTGCTACCATTAAACTCTGTGACTTTAAAATAAAAGGAATATTTTGTAACAATGCAGTTTGGCGCTGGAGTGACGGCTTACTTTCCAAGTAGCTCTGCAACACCGTACTTGTTTCTTAACTTTTACGTGTTTTAGACTAGTCTTTCAAACTTTTTTTTTTCACCTTCCTTTAGTCACTTTACTTTCTACCTCTTAGATATACTATGGATAACGCACTTTTTAAAACTTCTGGAACCAGCTCCTTCATCTACTCGAGAGCGGAGCTGCTGGCACTAAACACAAAGGCACAGACCAGCATGAGACACAATATCCCGGCCGAGCTAAAGAGGAGCTACAGAGGCTGCAAGGCTGGAGCGAGGAAAGCGGATCACCGGAGGCGATTCAAACCATCAATCCCGACAGTGATAATGGGCAATGTGAACTCGTTACAGAATAAGGTTGATGAACTGTGTGCTCTGAACAACCACCGACTCTACCGTGAGTGCAGTTTGTTTATCTTCACGGAGACGTGGCTAACCGAGCTAACGCCTTAGGCTAACATAGACCTATGTGGATTCACATCCGTGAGAGCTGATAGGGACACACAGGCCAGCAGAAAAAGCAGAGGTGGGGGACTCACTGTCTACATTAACAACAGTTATTGTAACCCTGGACACGTCTCCGTTAAAGTATCGGTATGCCGTTCGGACCTGGAGCTGCTAGCCGTTAGCTTGCGGCCATATTATCTACCTCGGGAGTTCAGTCATGTGATCTCTGTGTGTGTTTACATCCCTCCGAGGGCCGACGCAACAGCTGCCTGTGAGAAAATACACACAGTTACAGCAAGACTGCAGACACAACACCCTGAGGCTTTCATTATTATATCTGGAGACTTTAATCATGCCACACTGGATTCTACTCTGGCTGCTTTTCACCAGTTTGTGAATTGTCCCACACGGAGCAACAGGACAATTGACCTACTGTATGCTAATGTGAGAGATGCATACAGAGCCGCCCCCTCCCCCCACTAGGGAAGTCAGACCACAACCTGGTTTACCTACAGCCACAATACACACCCCTCGTCTCCATTAGGAGATGGACCCCAGAAAAGGAGGATGCTCTGAGGGACTGTTATGACACCACAGACTGGGATGTGCTTCCGAGCCCACATGGTGAGGACATAGAGGGGGCGACACACTGTCTGACGGACTACCTCAACTTTTGTGTAGACACGGTCGCCCCTGCTAAGACAGTATGGTGTTATCCTAATAACAAACCGTGGGTAACACAGGAAGTCAAAGCTGTCCTCAACATGAAGAAGGAAGGCCTTCAGGAGCAAAGTGAAGGAGGACATGAAAGCAGCACAGCGGGAGGTGAAACCCTGCTTGAAGGAAGCAAAGGACACCTACAGGAGGAAGGTGGAGCAGAAGTTGGAAAGGAAGGGAGATGTGATCAGTTTTTTCTGTTAACCCATAATAAAGTCATAAAAGAACCAAGCTTCATGAATGTTTTTTGTGACAAAGAAGTATCTGTTCCAATCACTCTATCTGAGAAAAATCTGAGTTTTAGGAATAACGGGACACTCGGTAGAGCCATTATATTATATTTGGTGTAAGCAGGTACATGGCTCTCTTTCTGTTGTTTGTGCTAATATCAACAGCAGTCCGGTGATGCTGATTTCACAATAAAGCTGTTTCCATTTTAAGTGTCAGGCAACAGTCCAAACACGACACAATGACAAAAAACATAAATGTAAAGTAATATTCTTCCTGCATCTATACAACAGAAATCCACACACAGATTTCTGAAAAAACATGTATCATTCATTCCAGTTATTTATTGGCATATTTACATGTTAAAGAAACACTTAGGTAAAAAGTTCTATGTTCTATGTTTCTAAAGTTTGTTCTTCAATTCAATTCCATTTGTTTTTATATAGTGACAAAACACAGCCACCAGTTACCTCAAAGTGTTTTATATTGTAACGTGCAGTAATACATGCCTCAACATTTAGTAAACCCCTGTTTTAACAGGATGAAACATCTGCTAGCAACTGGTTGGGGTTCAGGGGAGGGACACAGGACATTAGAGACACTGTGAGGAGAGCCAAAGATGAATCACAACTAATGATTAAAAACAGCGTAGTAAAATAGAGATTGAATAGAGGTCAGTGAGGAAGAAACTGCATCATGTGTAGCCCCCAGCAGTCTAGGCCTATTGTAGCATAACAGAAGAGCGCAGAATACCCACTGCCACACCTGTCGCCTATCCGGTCTCACCAGCTGCCGCTGATCATCTTCATCAGCGGACACTACTGTGGCAGCGGCACTACTTTACTGGATGGCTGAGCTTCAGTCGATTGTTGAGTTGTCAAGTTACTGAAGCCTGGGCTCTAAGCGGTTACTTTGTTTCCTCACGTTTTGTGAGTACACCACTGACCTTCCTGTTCTGTCATTTAACCAGGTTTTAGAGAGAAGGGTGTCACCGGAGCATGGGTCCTGCTTTCCCGCTCACCTGGACAGAAACCCGCTTCAGTGCAGTGAGCTTGTGCAGTATTCTCCTGAACAATAGGTGTCACCACTCAGGCCGCCAATCAGACAATATTGTCACATAAGCGCTGCTATAGGAGATGAAGAAGTCAAAACTGGAAGTCAAGACTTTGTAGTCTCACGTTTTAAAATTGTTCCAATGTCTCACACTGTATATCTTTAAGTCTTTTTAGCTTCTTTACTGGAATTAAAGTGGTTGTAACAACTGAAAAAAGGAACGATTTAAGCACAATCTTAAAAATAAAGAGGCTCTCTGTGTCACGAGGGGAGGACTGACTCATGCGCAGACTGAGAATCACTGTTCAGTTTTTTATTTACACAAAACACCAGATGCTTGTTGGGCTGTCTCCAAGTTTCAAGACGACAACAATATGCGCAGCTTTGGAAAAGTGGTCGACAAGAGTTAGTATTGCCATGTTAACTGAAGAGGCCTGCAGCCCCGTGATGAAATCCCAAGTAATGTGGGACCACGGCCAGCCAGGTGTTGGGAGCAGTCGAAGCAACCCAGACGGCGGTTGGTTAGAGTCCACACGTGGAGCAAGCATTTACATATTCCCTAGTGTCTTTTACCAAAGTGGGCCAGTGAAATAGCATTGTAAGGAGGTGGTAATGCAATGAATTCCGGGGTGGCAGGTGAACCGGGCGGTGTGGCCCCACTGGAGAACTTGCGACCGGACAGATGTGGGGACACGAGCCCGTACCTGGGTCAGACTCGGTGTCTTGTGCCCCACGGATCAAAGCTTTGATCTCCCAAGTGACTGCTCCGACCATGCAGGAGGCGGGGAAGACAGGTCCAGGGTCCCAGTCTCGCTCAGAGGTGGTGAATTGTTGTGAGAGTGCATTAGGTTTAATGTTACATGAACCAGGCCTGTAAGTAATAGAGAAGTTGAATTGAAGGAAGAACAGAGCCCACCT
This sequence comes from Oreochromis aureus, assembly GCF_013358895.1. NCBI lineage: Eukaryota > Metazoa > Chordata > Actinopteri > Cichliformes > Cichlidae > Oreochromis > Oreochromis aureus. The sequence goes on from NC_052957.1 coordinate 28,841,844, forward strand.
TGCTTCTTGCTTGCCGGGAGTTGAGGCGCTTAGCGGACTGGATGTATTCCAGGTTTTTATGATCTGTCCAGACAATGAAGGGGTGCTCAGCACCCTCTAACCAATGCCTCCATTCCTCTAGGGCGAGTATCACGGCCAGCAGTTCTCTATCCCGGATGTCGTAATTTCGCTCTGCGAAGCAGAGGCAGCGAGAAAAGAAAGCACAATGATGGAGTTTCCCTTCAAAGCGCTGGGATAGGACCGCCCCGACACTAGACTCCGATGCATCCACCTCCACCACAACCCGCTGATTTAGAATGGGCTGTCGAAGGATGGGTGCAGTGGCAAATCTCTCCTTCAAACAGGAAAACACCTCTTGAGCTGGATGATCCCACTGAAAACACACCTTTGGAGAGGTAAGTTTTGTGAGAGGTAAAACGATCTTGCTGATGGATATCCTGCTTTGATGGATCAGCGTTAAAAATTAGCAAAGCCCAGGAAACGGTGGAGTAGCCGACGATTAGGGGCCAGTCCAGGACTGCTCGGACCTTAAAATGGTCAGGTTTTAAGCTACCTTGAGCGATAATGTATCCCAGGAATGTCACTGAGTCCACATGAAACTCGCACTTCGCCTTCATCAACAGCCTATTCTCCAATAGGCGCTGAAGAACCTGCCTCATGTGGAACTCGTGCTCTACCATAGATTTATAAAAAATTGAGAATGTCATCAAGGCAAACAAAGGCACACCGGTTAATAAAGTCTCGGGGGACGTCATTAACCAAACCTTGAAAGACGGCTGGGGAATTTGTCAAACCGAAGGGCATTACAAGATACTCAAAATGACCTAAATGGGTATTGAATGCTGTTTTCTATTTATCTCCCAGTCGAATCCTAGCTGGTATGCATTCCACAGGTCAAACTTACTGAACACTGTTCCCCCTGAAGCAGTTCAAAGGCAGAGGAGAGGAAAGGTAAAGGATATTTGTTTTTGACGGCGATGTTATTGAGCCCACGGTAGTCAATGCTCGACCGAAGAGTTTTATCTTTCTTCTCGACAAAGAAAAATCCTGCGCCTACTGGAGAAGGAGATGGTTGAATAATGCCTGCAGCCAAAGAGCCACTGATGCATTTCTCCATGGCCCCTCTCTATTGTTGAGTAAGACTATACAGGCCGCCAGATAGAAGCGGAGCCCCGGGGAGGAGATCTATTGCACAGCCATAGGGCCTATGAGGCAGGAGC